>NW_027250852.1:0-94386 GCF_044704955.1 Pristiophorus japonicus | reverse complement strand
AGGCCCCAGACTGTGATATGATCAGGCCCCAGACTGTGATGTGATCAGGCCCCAGACTGTGATGTGATCAGGCCCCAGACTGTGATGTGATGTGGGCCCAGACTGTGATGTGATGTGGGCCCAGACTGTGATGTGATCAGGCCCCAGACTGTGATGTGATCAGGCCCAAGACTGTGATGTGATGTGGGCCCAGACTGTGATGTGATCAGGCCCCAGACTGTGATATGATCAGGCCCCAGACTGTGATGTGATGTGGGCCCAGACTGTGATGTGGGCCCAGACTGTGATGTGATGTGGGCCCAGACTGTGATGTGATGTGGGCCCAGACTGTGATGTGATCAGGCCCCAGACTGTGATATGATGTGGGCCCAGACTGTGATGTGATCAGGCCCCAGACTGTGATGTGATCAGGCCCCAGACTGTGATGTGATGTGGGCCCAGACTGTGATGTGATCAGGCCCCAGACTGTGATGTGATGTGGGCCCAGACTGTGATGTGATGTGGGCCCAGACTGTGATGTGATGTGGGCCCAGACTGTGATGTGATCAGGCCCCAGACTGTGATTTGATCAGGCCCCAGACTGTGATGTGATCAGGCCCCAGACTGTGATGTGATCAGGCCCCAGACTGTGATGTGATCAGGCCCCAGACTGTGATGTGATGAGGCCCCAGACTGTGATGTGATGTGGGCCCAGACTGTGATGTGATCAGGCCCCAGACTGTGATGTGATGTGGGCCCAGACTGTGATGTGATCAGGACCCAGACTGTGATGTGATGTGGGCCCAGACTGTGATGTGATCAGGCCCCAGACTGTGATGTGATATGGGCCCAGACTGTGATGTGATCAGGCCCCAGACTGTGATGTGATCAGGCCCCAGACTGTGATGTGATCAGGCCCCAGACTGTGATGTGATCAGGCCCCAGACTGTGATGTGATGTGGGCCCAGACTGTGATGTGATGTGGGCCCCAGACTGTGATGTGATCAGGCCCCAGACTGTGATGTGATGTGGGCCCAGACTGTGATGTGATCAGGCCCCAGACTGTGATGTGATCAGGCCCCAGACTATGATGTGATGTGGGCCCAGACTGTGATGTGATCAGGCCCCAGACTGTGATGTGATCAGGCCCCAGACTGTGATGTGATGTGGGCCCAGACTGTGATGTGATGTGGGCCCACACTGTGATGTGATGTGGGCCCAGACTGTGATGTGATCAGGCCCCAGACTGTGATGTGATCAGGCCCCAGACTGTGATGTGATCAGGCCCCAGACTGTGATGTGATGTGGGCCCAGACTGTGATGTGATGTGGGCCCCAGACTGTGATGTGATCAGGCCCCAGACTGTGATGTGATCAGGCCCCAGACTGTGATGTGATGTGGGCCCAGACTGTGATGTGATCAGGCCCCAGACTGTGATGTGATCAGGCCCCAGACTGTGATGTGGGCCCCAGACTGTGATGTGATCAGGCCCCAGACTGTGATGTGATCAGGCCCCAGACTGTGATGTGATCAGGCCCCAGACTGTGATGTGATCAGGCCCCAGACTGTGATGTAATCAGGCCCCAGACTGTGATGTGATGTGGGCCCAGACTGTGATGTGATCAGGCCCCAGACTGTGATGTGATCAGGCCCCAGACTGTGATGTGATCAGGCCCCAGACTGTGATATGATCAGGCCCCAGACTGTGATGTGATCAGGCCCCAGACTGTGATGTGATCAGGCCCCAGACTGTGATGTGATCAGGCCCCAGACTGTGATGTGATCAGGCCCCAGACTGTGGTGTGATCAGGCCCCAGACTGTGGTGTGATCAGGCCCCAGACTGTGATGTGATCAGGCCCCAGACTGTGATGTGATCAGGCCCCAGACTGTGATGTGATCAGGCCCCAGACTGTGATGTGATGTGGGCCCAGACTGTGATGTGATGTGGGCCCAGACTGTGATGTGATCAGGCCCCAGACTGTGATGTGATCAGGACCCAGACTGTGATGTGATCAGGCCCCAGACTGTGATTTGATCAGGCCCCAGACTGTGATGTGATCAGGCCCCAGACTGTGATGTGATCAGGACCCAGACTGTGATGTGATCAGGCCCCAGACTGTGATGTGATCAGGCCCCAGACTGTGGTGTGAGGGGAATAGATAGGCGTTTCTGCGGCCGCAACCGAGACTCCAGGATGGTATGTTGCCTCCCTGGTGCAAGGGTCAAGGATGTCTCGGAGCGGGTGCAGGACATTCTGAAATGGGAGGGAGAACAGCCAGTTGTCGTGGTGCACATTGGTACCAACGACATAGGCAAAAAAAGGGATGAGGTCCTACGAAACGAATTTAAGGAGCTAGGAGCTAAATTAAAAAGTAGGACCTCAAAAGTAGTAATCTCGGGATTGCTACCAGTGCCACGTGATAGTCAGAGTAGGAATCGCAGGATAGCGCAGATGAATACGTGGCTTGAGCAGTGGTGCAGCAGGGAGGGATTCAAATTCCTGGGGCATTGGGACCGGTTCTGGGGGAGGTGGGACCAGTACAAACCGGACGGTCTGCACCTGGGCAGGACTGGAACCAATGTCCTCGGGGGAGTGTTTGCTAGTGCTGTTGGGGAGGATTTAAACTAATATGGCAGGGGGATGGGAACCAATGCAGGGAGACAGAGGGAAACAAAAAGGAGCCAAAAGCAAAAGACAGAAAGGAGATGAGGAAAAGTGTAGGGCAGAGAAACCCAAGGCAAAGAACAAAAAGGGCCACTGTACAGCAAAATTCTAAAAGGACAAAGGGTGTTAATAAAACAAGCCTGAAGGCTTTGTGTCTTAATGCAAGGAGTATCCGCAATAAGGTGGATGAATTAATTGTGCAAATAGATGTTAACAAATATGATGTGATTGGGATTACGGAGACGTGGCTCCAGGATGATCAGGGCTGGGAACTCAACATTCAGGGGTATTCAACATTCAGGAAGGATAGAATAAAAGGAAAAGGAGGTGGGGTAGCATTGCTGGTTAAAGAGGAGATTAATGCAATAGTTAGGAAAGACATTAGCTTGGATGATGTGGAATCTATATGGGTAGAGCTGCAGAACACCAAAGGGCAAAAAACGTTAGTAGGAGTTGTGTACAGACCTCCAAACAGTAATAGGGATGTTGGGGAGGGCATCAAACAGGAAATTAGGGGTGCATGCAATAAAGGTGTAGCAGTTATAATGGGTGACTTTAATATGCACATAGATTGGGCTAGCCAAACTGGAAGCAATACGGTGGAGGAGGATTTCCTGGAGTGCATAAGGGATGGTTTTCTAGACCAATATGTTGAGGAACCAACTAGGGGGGAGGCCATCTTGGACTGGGTGTTGTGTAATGAGAGAGGATTAATTAGCAATCTCATTGTGCGAGGCCCCTTGGGGAAGAGTGACCATAATATGGTGGAATTCTGCATTAGGATGGAGAATGAAACAGTAAATTCAGAGACCATGGTCCAGAACTTAAAGAAGGGTAACTTTGAAGGTATGAGGCGAGAATTGGCTAGGATAGATTGGCGAATGATACTTAGGGGGTTGACTGTGGATGGGCAATGGCAGACATTTAGAGACCGCATGGATGAAGTACAACAATTGTACATTCCTGTCTGGCGTAAAAATAAAAAGGGGAAGGTGGCTCAACCGTGGCTATCTAGGGAAATCAGGGATAGTATTAAAGCCAAGGAAGTGGCATACAAATTGGCCAGAAATAGCAGCGAACCTGGGGACTGGGAGAAATTTAGAACTCAGCAGAGGAGGACAAAGGGTTTGATTAGGACAGGGAAAATGGAGTACGAGAAGAAGCTTGCAGGGAACATTAAGGCGGATTGCAAAAGTTTCTATAGGTATGTAAAGAGAAAAAGGTTGGTGAAGACAAACGTAGGTCCCCTGCAGTCAGAATCAGGGGAAGTCATAACGGGGAACAAAGAAATGGCGGATCAATTGAACAAGTACTTTGGTTCGGTATTCACTAAGGAGGATACAAACAACCTTCCGGATATAAAAGGGGTCAGAGGGTCTAGTAAGGAAGAGGAACTGAGGGAAATCTTTATTAGTCGGGAAATTGTGTTGGGGAAATTGATGGGATTGAAGGCAGATAAATCCCCAGGGCCTGATGGCCTGCATCCTAGAGTACTTAAGGAGGTGGCCTTGGAAATAGCGGATGCATTGACAGTCATTTTCCAACATTCCATTGACTCTGGATCAGTTCCTATGGAGTGGAGGGTAGCCAATGTAACCCCACTTTTTAAAAAAGGAGGGAGAGAGAAAACAGGGAATTATAGACCGGTCAGCCTGACCTCAGTAGTGGGTAAAATGATGGAATCAATTATTAAGGATGTCATAGCAGTGCATCTGGAAAATGGTGACATGATAGGTCCAAGTCAGCATGGATTTGTGAAAGGGAAATCATGCTTGACAAATCTTCTGGAATTTTTTGAGGATGTTTCCAGTAAAGTGGACAAAGGAGAACCAGTTGATGTGGTATATTTGGACTTTCAGAAGGCTTTCGACAAGGTCCCACACAAGAGATTAATGTGCAAAGTTAAAGCACATGGGATTGGGGGTAGTGTGCTGACGTGGATTGAGAACTGGTTGTCAGACAGGAAGCAAAGAGTAGGAGTAAACGGGTACTTTTCAGAATGGCAGGCAGTGACTAGTGGAGTGCCGCAAGGTTCTGTGCTGGGGCCCCAGCTGTTTACATTGTACATTAATGATTTAGACGAGGGGATTAAATGCAGTATCTCCAAATTTGCGGATGATACTAAGTTGGGTGGCAGTGTGAGCTGCGAGGAGGATGCTATTAGGCTGCAGAGTGACTTGGATAGGTTAGGTGAGTGGGCAAATGCATGGCAGATGAAGTATAATGTGGATAAATGTGAGGTTATCCACTTTGGTGGTAAAAACAGAGAGACAGACTATTATCTGAATGGTGACAGATTAGGAAAAGGGAAGGTGCAACGAGACCTGGGTGTCATGGTACATCAGTCATTGAAGGTTGGCATGCAGGTACAGCAGGCGGTTAAGAAAGCAAATGGCATGTTGGCCTTCATAGCGAGGGGATTTGAATACAGGGGCAGGGAGGTGTTGCTACAGTTGTACAGGGCCTTGGTGAGGCCACACCTGGAGTATTGTGTACAGTTTTGGTCTCCTAACTTGAGGAAGGACATTCTTGCTATTGAGGGAGTGCAGCGAAGGTTCACCAGACTGATTCCCGGGATGGCGGGACTGACCTATCAAGAAAGATTGGATCAATTGGGCTTGTATTCACTGGAGTTCAGAAGAATGAGAGGGGACCTCATAGAAACGTTTAAAATTCTGACGGGTTTAGACAGGTTAGATGCAGAAAGAATGTTCCCAATGTTGGGGAAGTCCAGAACCAGGGGTCACAGTCTGAGGATAAGGGGTAAGCCATTTAGGACCGAGATGAGGAGAAACTTCTTCACCCAGAGAGTGGTGAACCTGTGGAATTCTCTACCACAGAAAGTAGTTGAGGCCAATTCACTAAATATATTCAAAAGGGAGTTAGATGAAGTCCTTACTACTCGGGGGATCAAGGGTTATGGCGAGAAAGCAGGAAGGGGGTACTGAAGTTTCATGTTCAGCCATGAACTCATTGAATGGCGGTGCAGGCTAGAAGGGCTGAATGGCCTGCTCCTGCACCTATTTTCTATGTTTCTATGTTTCTATGTGTGATGAGGCCCCAGACTGTGATGTGATCAGGCCCCAGACTGTGATGTGATCAGGCCCCAGACTGTGATGTGATCAGGCCCCAGACTGTGATGTGATGTGGACCCAGACTGTGATGTGATCAGGCCCCAGACTGTGATGTGATCAGGCCCCAGACTGTGATGTGATCAGGCCCCAGACTGTGATGTGATGTGGGCTCAGACTGTGATGTGATCAGACCCCAGACTGTGATGTGATGTGGGCCCCAGACTGTGATGTGATCAGGCCCCAGACTGTGATGTGATATGGGCCCAGACTGTGATGTGATCAGGCCCCAGACTGTGATGTGATGTGGGCCCAGACTGTGATGTGATCAGGCCCCAGACTGTGATGTGATGTGGGCCCAGACCGTCATGTGATCAGGCCCCAGACTGTGATGTGATCAGGCCCCAGACTGTGATGTGATGTGGGCCCAGACTGTGATGTGATCAGGCCCCAGACTGTGATGTGATGTGGGCCCAGACCGTCATGTGATCAGGCCCCAGACTGTGATGTGATGTGGGCCCCAGACTGTGATGTGATCAGGCCCCAGACTGTGATGTGATCAGGCCCCAGACTGTGATGTGATCAGGCCCCAGACTGTGATGTGATCAGGCTCCAGACTGTGATGTGATCAGGCCCCAGACTGTGATGTGATGTGGGCCCAGACTGTGATGTGATGTGGGCCCAGACTGTGATGTGATCAGGCCCCAGACTGTGATGTGATGTGGGCCCAGACTGTGATGTGATCAGGCCCCAGACTTTGATGTGATCAGGCCCCAGACTGTGATGTGATGTGGGCCAAGACTGTGATGTGGCCCCAGACTGTGATGTGATGTGGGCCCAGACTGTGATGTGATCAGGCCCCAGACTGTGATGTGATCAGGCTCCAGACTGTGATGTGATGTGGGCCCAGACTGTGATGTGATGTGGGCCCAGACTGTGATGTGATCAGGCCCCAGACTGTGATGTGATGTGGGCCCAGACTGTGATGTGATCAGGCCCCAGACTGTGATGTGATGTGGGCCCAGACTGTGATGTGATCAGGCCCCAGACTGTGATGTGATGTGGGCCCAGACTGTGATGTGATGTGGACCCAGACTGTGATGTGATCAGGCCCCAGACTGTGATGTGATGTGGGCCCGGACTGTGATGTGATGTGGGCCCAGACTGTGATGTGATCAGGCCCCAGACTGTGATGTGATCAGGCCCCAGACTGTGATGTGATGTGGGCCCAGACTGTGATGTGATCAGGCCCCAGACTGTGATGTGATGTGGGCCCAGACTGTGATGTGATCAGGCCCCAGACTGTGATGAGATGTGGGCCCAGACTGTGATGTGATCAGGCCCCAGACTGTGATGTGATGTGGGCCCAGACTGTGATGTGATCAGGCCCCAGACTGTGATGTGATGTGGGCCCAGACTGTGATGTGATGTGGGCCCAGACTGTGATGTGATGTGGGCCCAGACTGTGATGTGATGTGGGCCCAGACTGTGATGTGATGTGGGCCCAGACTGTGATGTGATCAGGCCCCAGACTGTGATGTGTTGTGGGCCCAGACTGTGATGTGATGTGGGCCCAGACTGTGATGTGATCAGGCCCCAGACTGTGATGTGATGTGGGCGCAGACTGTGATGTGATCAGGCCCCAGACTGTGATGTGATCAGGCCCCAGACTGTGATGTGATGTGGGCCCAGACTGTGATGTGATCAGGCCCCAGACTGTGATGTGATGTGGGCCCAGACTGTGATGTGATCAGGCCCCAGACTGTGATGTGATGTGGGCCCAGACTGTGATGTGATCAGGCCCCAGACTGTGATGTGATGTGGGCCCAGACTGTGATGTGATCAGGCCCCAGACTGTGATGTGATGTGGGCCCAGACTGTGATGTGATGTGGGCCCAGACTGTGATGTGATGTGGGCCCAGACTGTGATGTGATGTGGGCCCAGACTGTGATGTGATGTGGGCCCAGACTGTGATGTGATCAGGCCCCAGACTGTGATGTGTTGTGGGCCCAGACTGTGATGTGATGTGGGCCCAAACTGTGATGTGATCAGGCCCCAGACTGTGATGTGATGTGGGCGCAGACTGTGATGTGATCAGGCCCCAGACTGTGATGTGATGTGGGCCCCAGACTGTGATGTGATGTGGGCCCAGACTGTGATGTGATCAGGCCCCAGACTGTGATGTGATCAGGCCCCAGACTGTGATGTGATCAGGCCCCAGACTGTGATGTGATGTGGGCCCAGACTGTGATGTGATCAGGCCCCAGACTGTGATGTGATCAGGCCCCAGACTGTGATGTGATCCGGCCCCAGACTGTGATGTGATGTGGGCCCAGACTGTGATGTGATGTGGGCCCAGACTGTGATGTGATGTGGGCCCAGACTGTGATGTGATCAGGCCCCAGACTGTGATGTGATCAGGCCCCAGACTGTGATGTGATCAGGCCCCAGACTGTGATGTGAACAGGCCCCAGACTGTGATGTGATGTGTGCCCAGACTGTGATGTGATGTGGGCCCCAGACTGTGATGTGATGTGGGCGCAGACTGTGATGTGATGTGGGCCCAGACTGTGATGTGATGTGGGCCCCAGACTGTGATGTGATCAGGCCCCAGACTGTGATGTGATGTGGGCCCCAGACTGTGATGTGATGTGGGCCCAGACTGTGATGTGATCAGGCCCCAGACTGTGATGTGATCAGGCCCCAGACTGTGATGTGATCAGGCCCCAGACTGTGATGTGATGTGGGCCCCAGACTGTGATGTGATGTGGGCCCAGACTGTGATGTGATCAGGCCCCAGACTGTGATGTGATGTGGGCCCAGACCGTCATGTGATCAGGCCCCAGACTGTGATGTGATGTGGGCCCAGACCGTCATGTGATCAGGCCCCAGACTGTGATGTGATGTGGGCCCCAGACTGTGATGTGATCAGGGCCCAGACTGTGATGTGATCAGGCCCCAGACTGTGATGTGATCAGGCCCCAGACTGTGATGTGATGTGGGCCCAGACTGTGATGTGATGTGGGCCCAGACTGTGATGTGATGTGGGCCCAGAATGTGATGTGATGTGGCCCCAGACTGTGATGTGATCAGGCCCCAGACTGTGATGTGATCAGGACCCAGACTGTGATGTGATGTGGGCCCAGACTGTGATGTGATGTGGGCCCAGACTGTGATGTGATCAGGCCCCAGACTGTGATGTGATGTGGGCCCAGACTGTGATGTGATCAGGCCCCAGACTGTGATGTGATGTGGGCCCAGACTGTGATGTGATCAGGCCCCAGACTGTGATGTGATGTGGGCCCAGACTGTGATGTGATCAGGCCCCAGACTGTGATGTGATGTGGGCCCAGACTGTGATGTGATCAGGCCCCAGACTATGATGTGATGTGGGCCCAGACTGTGATGTGATGTGGGCCCAGACTGTGATGTGATGTGGGCCCAGACTGTGATGTGATGTGGGCCCAGACTGTGATGTGATGTGGGCCCAGATTGTGATGTGATCAGGCCCCAGACTGTGATGTGATGTGGGCCCAGACTGTGATGTGATGTGGGCCCAGACTGTGATGTGATCAGGCCCCAGACTGTGATGTGATGTGGGCCCAGACTGTGATGTGATCAGGCCCCAGACTGTGATGTGATCAGGCCCCAGACTGTGATGTGGGCCCCAGACTGTGATGTGATCAGGCCCCAGACTGTGATGTGATCAGGCCCCAGACTGTGAAGTGATATGGGCCCCAGACTGTGATCCGATCAGGCCCCAGACTGTGAAGTGATGTGGGCCCCAGACTGCGATGTGATCAGGCCCCAGACTGTGATGTGATCAGGCCCCAGACTGTGATGTGATCAGGCCCCAGACTGTGAAGTGATGTGGGCCCCAGACTGTGATGTGATCAGGCCCCAGACTGTGATGTGATCAGGACCCAGACTGTGATGTGATGTGGGCCCAGACTGTGATGTGATCAGGCCCCAGACTGTGATGTGATGTGGGCCCCAGACTGTGATGTGATGTGGGCCCAGACTGTGATGTGATCAGGCCCCAGACTGTGATGTGATGTGGGCCCAGACCGTCATGTGATCAGGCCCCAGACTGTGATGTGATGTGGGCCCAGACCGTCATGTGATCAGGCCCCAGACTGTGATGTGATGTGGGCCCAGACTGTGATGTGATGTGGGCCCCAGACCGTCATGTGATCAGGCCCCAGACTGTGATGTGATGTGGGCCCAGACTGTGATGTGATGTGGGCCCAGACCGTCATGTGATCAGGCCCCAGACTGTGATGTGATGTGGGCCCCAGACTGTGATGTGATCAGGGCCCAGACTGTGATGTGATCAGGCCCCAGACTGTGATGTGATCAGGCCCCAGACTGTGATGTGATGTGGGCCCAGACTGTGATGTGATGTGGGCCCAGACTGTGATGTGATGTGGGCCCAGAATGTGATGTGATGTGGCCCCAGACTGTGATGTGATGTGGGCCCAGACTGTGATGTGATCAGGCCCCAGACTGTGATGTGATGTGGGCCCAGACTGTGATGTGATGTGGGCCCAGACTGTGATGTGATGTGGGCCCCAGACTGTGATGTGATGTGTGCCCAGACTGTGATGTGATCAGGCCCCAGACTGTGATGTGATCAGGCCCCAGACTGTGATGTGATGTGGGCCCAGACTGTGATGTGATCAGGCCCCAGACTGTGATGTGATGTGGGCCCCAGACTGTGATGTGATGTGGGCCCAGACTGTGATGTGATCAGGCCCCAGACTGTGATGTGATCAGGCCCCAGACTGTGATGTGATGTGGGCCCAGACTGTGATGTGATCAGGCCCCAGACTGTGATGTGATGTGGGCCCAGACCGTCATGTGATCAGGCCCCAGACTGTGATGTGATGTGGGCCCAGACCGTCATGTGATCAGGCCCCAGACTGTGATGTGATGTGGGCCCAGACTGTGATGTGATGTGGGCCCCAGACCGTCATGTGATCAGGCCCCAGACTGTGATGTGATGTGGGCCCAGACTGTGATGTGATGTGGGCCCAGACCGTCATGTGATCAGGCCCCAGACTGTGATGTGATGTGGGCCCCAGACTGTGATGTGATCAGGGCCCAGACTGTGATGTGATCAGGCCCCAGACTGTGATGTGATCAGGCCCCAGACTGTGATGTGATGTGGGCCCAGACTGTGATGTGATGTGGGCCCAGACTGTGATGTGATGTGGGCCCAGAATGTGATGTGATGTGGCCCCAGACTGTGATGTGATGTGGGCCCAGACTGTGATGTGATCAGGCCCCAGACTGTGATGTAATGTGGGCCCAGACTGTGATGTGATGTGGGCCCAGACTGTGATGTGATCAGGCCCCAGACTGTGATGTGATGTGGGCCCAGACTGTGATGTGATCAGGCCCCAGACTGTGATGTGATGTGGGCCCAGACTGTGATGTGATCAGGCCCCAGACTGTGATGTGATGTGGGCCCAGACTGTGATGTGATCAGGCCCCAGACTGTGATGTGATCAGGATCCAGACTGTGATGTAATGTGGGCCCAGACTGTGATGTGATGTGGGCCCAGACTGTGATGTGATCAGGCCCCAGACTGTGATGTAATGTGGGCCCAGACTGTGATGTGATGTGGGCCCAGACTGTGATGTGATCAGGCCCCAGACTGTGATGTGATGTGGGCCCAGACTGTGATGTGATCAGGCCCCAGACTGTGATGTGATGTGGGCCCAGACTGTGATGTGATCAGGCCCCAGACTGTGATGTGATGTGGGCCCAGACTGTGATGTGATCAGGCCCCAGACTGTGATGTGATCAGGCCCCAGACTGTGATGTGATGTGGGCCCAGACTGTGATGTGATCAGGCCCCAGACTGTGATGTGATGTGGGCCCAGACTGTGATGTGATCAGGCCCCAGACTGTGATGTGATGTGGGCCCAGACTGTGATGTGATCAGGCCCCAGACTATGATGTGATGTGGGCCCAGACTGTGATGTGATGTGGGCCCAGACTGTGATGTGATGTGGGCCCAGACTGTGATGTGATGTGGGCCCAGACTGTGATGTGATGTGGGCCTAGACTGTGATGTGATCAGGCCCCAGACTGTGATGTGATGTGGGCCCAGACTGTGATGTGATGTGGGCCCAGACTGTGATGTGATCAGGCCCCAGACTGTGATGTGATGTGGGCCCAGACTGTGATGTGATCAGGCCCCAGACTGTGATGTGATCAGGCCCCAGACTGTGAAGTGATGTGGGCCCCAGACTGCGATGTGATCAGGCCCCAGACTGTGATCTGATCAGGCCCCAGACTGTGATCTGATCAGGCCCCAGACTGTGAAGTGATGTGGGCCCCAGACTGCGATGTGATCAGGCCCCAGACTGTGATGTGATCAGGCCCCAGACTGTGATGTGATCAGGCCCCAGACTGTGAAGTGATGTGGGCCCCAGACTGTGATGTGATCAGGCCCCAGACTGTGATGTGATCAGGCCCCAGACTGTGAAGTGATGTGGGCCCCAGACTGTGATGTGATCAGGCCCCAGACTGTGATGTGATGTGGGCCCAGACTGTGATGTGATGTGGGCCCAGACTGTGATGTGATCCGGCCCCAGACTGTGATGTGATGTGGGCCCCAGACTGTGATGTGATCAGGCCCCAGACTGTGATGTGATGTGGGCCCAGACTGTGATGTGATGTGGGCCCAGACTGTGATGTGATCCGGCCCCAGACTGTGATGTGATCAGGCCCCAGACTGTGATGTGATCAGGCCCCAGACTGTGATTTGATGTGGGCCCAGACTGTGATGTGATGTGGGCCCAGACTGTGATGTGATGTGGGCCCAGACTGTGATGTGATCAGGCCCCAGACTGTGATGTGATCAGGCCCCAGACTGTGATGTGATCAGGCCCCAGACTGAGATGTGATGTGGGCCCAGACTGTGATGTGATGTGGGCCCCAGACTGTGATGTGATCAGGCCCCAGACTGTGATGTGATGTGGGCCCAGACTGTGATGTGATGTGGGCCCCAGACTGTGATGTGATCAGGCCCCAGACTGTGATGTGATCAGGCCCCAGACTGTGATGTGATCAGGCCCCAGACTGTGATGTGATGTGGGCCCAGACTGTGATGTGATCAGGCCCCAGACTGTGATGTGATCAGGCCCCAGACTGTGATGTGATGTGGGCCCAGACTGTGATGTGATGTGGGCCCCAGACTGTGATGTGATCAGGCCCCAGACTGTGATGTGATCAGGCCCCAGACTGTGATGTGATCAGGCCCCAGACTGTGATGTGATGTGGGCCCAGACTGTGCTGTGATCAGGCCCCAGACTGTGATGTGATCAGGCCCCAGACTGTGATGTGATCAGGCCCCAGACTGTGATGTGATCAGGCCCCAGACTGTGATGTGATGTGGGCCCAGACTGTGATGTGATCAGGCCCCAGACTGTGATGTGATGTGGGCCCCAGACTGTGATGTGATGTGGGCCCAGACTGTGATGTGATCAGGCCCCAGACTGTGATGTGATCAGGCCCCAGACTGTGATGTGATCAGGCCCCAGACTGTGATGTGATGTGGGCCCCAGACTGTGATGTGATGTGGGCCCAGACTGTGATGTGATCAGGCCCCAGACTGTGATGTGATCAGGCCCCAGACTGTGATGTGATCAGGGCCCAGACTGTGATGTGATCAGGCCCCAGACTGTGATGTGATCAGGCCCCAGACTGTGATGTGATGTGGGCCCAGACTGTGATGTGATGTGGGCCCAGACTGTGATGTGATGTGGGCCCAGAATGTGATGTGATCAGGCCCCAGACTGTGATGTGATCAGGCCCCAGACTGTGATGTGATCAGGCCCCAGACTGTGATGTGATGTGGGCCCAGACTGTGATGTGGGCCCCAGACTGTGATGTGATGTGGGCCCAGACTGTGATGTGATCAGGCCCCAGACTGTGATGTGATGTGGGCCCAGACTGTGATGTGATCAGGCCCCAGACTGTGATGTGATCCGGCCCCAGACTGTGATGTGATGTGGGCCCAGACTGTGATGTGATGTGGGCCCAGACTGTGATGTGATGTGGGCCCAGACTGTGATGTGATCAGGCCCCAGACTGTGATGTGATCAGGCTCCAGACTGTGATGTGATCAGGCCCCAGACTGTGATGTGATCAGGCCCCAGACTGTGATGTGATGTGGGCCCAGACTGTGATGTGATGTGGGCCCCAGACTGTGATGTGATGTGGGCCCAGACTGTGATGTGATGTGGGCCCAGACTGTGATGTGATGTGTGCCCAGACTGTGATGTGATCAGGCCCCAGACTGTGATGTGATCAGGCCCCAGACTGTGATGTGATGTGGGCCCAGACTGTGATGTGATCAGGCCCCAGACTGTGATGTGATGTGGGCCCCAGACTGTGATGTGATGTGGGCCCAGACTGTGATGTGATCAGGCCCCAGACTGTGATGTGATCAGGCCCCAGACTGTGATGTGATCAGGCCCCAGACTGTGATGTGATGTGGGCCCCAGACTGTGATGTGATGTGGGCCCAGACTGTGATGTGATCAGGCCCCAGACTGTGATGTGATCAGGCCCCAGACTGTGATGTGATCAGGCCCCAGACTGTGATGTGATCAGGCCCCAGACTGTGATGTGATCAGGCCCCAGACTGTGATGTGATCAGGCCCCAGACTGTGATGTGATGTGGGCCCCAGACTGTGATGTGATGTGGGCCCAGACTGTGATGTGATCAGGCCCCAGACTGTGATGTGATGTGGGCCCAGACTGTGATGTGATCAGGCCCCAGACTGTGATGTGATCAGGCCCCAGACTGTGATGTGATCAGGCCCCAGACTGTGATGTGATCAGGCCCCAGACTGTGATGTGATCAGGCCCCAGACTGTGATGTGATCAGGCCCCAGACTGTGATGTGATGTGGGCCCAGACTGTGATGTGATGTGGGCCCAGACCGTCATGTGATCAGGCCCCAGACTGTGATGTGATCAGGCCCCAGACTGTGATGTGATCAGGCCCCAGACTGTGATGTCATGTGGGCCCAGACCGTCATGTGATCAGGCCCCAGACTGTGATGTGATGTGGGCCCAGACCGTCATGTGATCAGGCCCCAGACTGTGATGTGATGTGGGCCCCAGACTGTGATGTGATCAGGGCCCAGACTGTGATGTGATCAGGCCCCAGACTGTGATGTGATCAGGCCCCAGACTGTGATGTGATCAGGCCCCAGACTGTGATGTGATGTGGGCCCAGACTGTGATGTGATGTGGGCCCAGACTGTGATGTGATGTGGGCCCAGAATGTGATGTGATGTGGCCCCAGACTGTGATGTGATCAGGCCCCAGACTGTGATGTGATCAGGCCCCAGACTGTGATGTGATGTGGGCCCAGACTGTGATGTGATGTGGGCCCAGACTGTGATGTGATCAGGCCCCAGACTGTGATGTGATGTGGGCCCAGACTGTGATGTGATCAGGCCCCAGACTGTGATGTGATGTGGGCCCAGACTGTGATGTGATCAGGCCCCAGACTGTGATGTGATGTGGGCCCAGACTGTGATGTGATCAGGCCCCAGACTGTGATGTGATGTGGGCCCAGACTGTGATGTGATCAGGCCCCAGACTATGATGTGATGTGGGCCCAGACTGTGATGTGATGTGGGCCCAGACTGTGATGTGATGTGGGCCCAGACTGTGATGTGATGTGGGCCCAGACTGTGATGTGATGTGGGCCCAGACTGTGATGTGATCAGGCCCCAGACTGTGATGTGATGTGGGCCCAGACTGTGATGTGATGTGGGCCCAGACTGTGATGTGATCAGGCCCCAGACTGTGATGTGATGTGGGCCCAGACTGTGATGTGATCAGGCCCCAGACTGTGATGTGATCAGGCCCCAGACTGTGATGTGATCAGGCCCCAGACTGTGAAGTGATATGGGCCCCAGACTGTTATCTGATCAGGCCCCAGACTGTGAAGTGATGTGGGCCCCAGACTGCGATGTGATCAGGCCCCAGACTGTGATGTGATCAGGCCCCAGACTGTGATGTGATCAGGCCCCAGACTGTGAAGTGATGTGGGCCCCAGACTGTGATGTGATCAGGCCCCAGACTGTGATGTGATCAGGCCCCAGACTGTGAAGTGATGTGGGCCCCAGACTGTGATGTGATCAGGCCCCAGACTGTGATGTGATGTGGGCCCAGACTGTGATGTGATGTGGGCCCAGACTGTGATGTGATCCGGCCCCAGACTGTGATGTGATGTGGGCCCCAGACTGTGATGTGATCAGGCCCCAGACTGTGATGTGATGTGGGCCCAGACTGTGATGTGATGTGGGCCCAGACTGTGATGTGATCCGGCCCCAGACTGTGATGTGATCAGGCCCCAGACTGTGATGTGATCAAGCCCCAGACTGTGATTTGATGTGGGCCCAGACTGTGATGTGATGTGGGCCCAGACTGTGATGTGATCAGGCCCCAGACTGTGATGTGATGTGGGCCCAGACTGTGATGTGATGTGGGCCCCAGACTGTGATGTGATCAGGCCCCAGACTGTGATGTGATCAGGCCCCAGACTGTGATGTGATCAGGCCCCAGACTGTGATGTGATCAGGCCCCAGACTGTGATGTGATCAGGCCCCAGACTGTGATGTGATGTGGGCCCAGACTGTGATGTGATGTGGGCCCAGACTGTGATGTGATCAGGCCCCAGACTGTGATGTGATGTGGGCCCCAGACTGTGATGTGATCAGGCCCCAGACTGTGATGTGATGTGGGCCCAGACTGTGATGTGATCAGGCCCCAGACTGTGATGTGATGTGAGCCCAGACTGTGATGTGATGTGGGCCCCAGACTGTGATGTGATCAGGCCCCAGACTGTGATGTGATCAGGCCCCAGACTGTGATGTGATCAGGCCCCAGACTGTGATGTGATGTGGGCCCAGACTGTGCTGTGATCAGGCCCCAGACTGTGATGTGATCAGGCCCCAGACTGTGATGTGATCAGGCCCCAGACTGTGATGTGATCAGGCCCCAGACTGTGATGTGATGTGGGCCCAGACTGTGATGTGATCAGGCCCCAGACTGTGATGTGATGTGGGCCCCAGACTGTGATGTGATGTGGGCCCAGACTGTGATGTGATCAGGCCCCAGACTGTGATGTGATCAGGCCCCAGACTGTGATGTGATCAGGCCCCAGACTGTGATGTGATGTGGGCCCCAGACTGTGATGTGATGTGGGCCCAGACTGTGATGTGATCAGGCCCCAGACTGTGATGTGATCAGGCCCCAGACTGTGATGTGATGTGGGCCCAGACTGTGATGTGATCAGGCCCCAGACTGTGATGTGATGTGGGCCCAGACCGTCATGTGATCAGGCCCCAGACTGTGATGTGATGTGGGCCCAGACTGTGATGTGATCAGGCCCCAGACTGTGATGTGATCAGGCTCCAGACTGTGATGTGATGTGGGCCCAGACCGTCATGTGATCAGGCCCCAGACTGTGATGTGATGTGGGCCCCAGACTGTGATGTGATCAGGGCCCAGACTGTGATGTGATCAGGCCCCAGACTGTGATGTGATCAGGCCCCAGACTGTGATGTGATCAGGCCCCAGACTGTGATGTGATGTGGGCCCAGACTGTGATGTGATGTGGGCCCAGAATGTGATGTGATCAGGCCCCAGACTGTGATGTGATCAGGCCCCAGACTGTGATGTGATCAGGCCCCAGACTGTGATGTGATGTGGGCCCAGACTGTGATGTGGGCCCCAGACTGTGATGTGATGTGGGCCCAGACTGTGATGTGATCAGGCCCCAGACTGTGATGTGATGTGGGCCCAGACTGTGATGTGATGTGGGCCCAGACTGTGATGTGATCAGGCCCCAGACTGTGATGTGATGTGGGCCCAGACTGTGATGTGATGTGGGCCCAGACTGTGATGTGATCAGGCCGCAGACTGTGATGTGATCAAGCCCCAGACTGTGATGTGATGTGGGCCCAGACTGTGATGTGATCAGGCCCCAGACTGTGATGTGATGTGGGCCCAGACTGTGATGTGATCAGGCCCCAGACTGTGATGTGATGTGGGCCCAGACTGTGATGTGATCAGGCCCCAGACTGTGATGTGATGTGGGCCCAGACTGTGATGTGATGTGGGCCCAGACTGTGATGTGATGTGGGCCCAGACTGTGATGTGATGTGGGCCCAGACTGTGATGTGATCAGGCCCCAGACTGTGAAGTGATGTGGGCCCCAGACTGTGATGTGATCAGGCCCCAGACTGTGATGTGATGTGGGCCCAGACTGTGATGTGATGTGGGCCCAGACTGTGATGTGATGTGGGCCCAGACTGTGATGTGATCCGGCCCCAGACTGTGATGTGATGTGGCCCCAGACTGTGATGTGATCCGGCCCCAGACTGTTATGTGATGTGGGCCCAGACTGTGATGTGATGTGGGCCCCAGACTGTGATGTGATCAGGCCCCAGACTGTGATGTGATCAGGCCCCAGACTGTGATGTGATCAGGCCCCAGACTGTGATGTGATCAGGCCCCAGACTGTGATGTGTTGTGGGCCCCAGACTGTGATGTGATCAGGCCCCAGACTGTGATGTGATGTGGGCCCAGACTGTGATGTGATCAGGCCCCAGACTGTGATGTGATCAGGCCCCAGACTGTGATGTGATGTGGGCCCCAGACTGTGATGTGATGTGGCCCCAGACTGTGATGTGATCAGGCCCCAGACTGTGATGTGATCAGGCCGCAGACTGTGATGTGATGTGGGCCCAGACTGTGATGTGATGTGGGCCCCAGACTGTGATGTGATCAGGCCCCAGTCTGTGATGTGATGTGGGCCCAGACTGTGATGTGATGTGGGCCCCAGACTGTGATGTGATCAGGCCCCAGACTGTGATGTGATCAGGCCCCAGACTGTGATGTGATCAGGCCCCAGACTGTGATGTGATCAGGCCCCAGACTGTGATGTGATGTGGGCCCCAGACTGTGATGTGATCAGGCCCCAGACTGTGATGTGATGTGGTCCCAGACTGTGATGTGATCAGGCCCCAGACTGTGATGTGATGTGGGCCCAGACTGTGATGTGATCAGGCCCCAGACTATGATGTGATGTGGGCCCAGACTGTGATGTGATGTGGGCCCAGACTGTGATGTGATGTGGGCCCAGACTGTGATGTGATGTGGGCCCAGACTGTGATGTGATGTGGGCCCAGACTGTGATGTGATGTGGGCCCAGACTGTGATGTGATCAGGCCCCAGACTGTGATGTGATGTGGGCCCAGACTGTGATGTGATGTGGGCCCAGACTGTGATGTGATCAGGCCCCAGACTGTGATGTGATGTGGGCCCAGACTGTGATGTGATCAGGCCCCAGACTGTGATGTGATCAGGCCCCAGACTGTGATGTGATCAGGCCCCAGACTGTGAAGTGATATGGGCCCCAGACTGTTATCTGATCAGGCCCCAGACTGTGAAGTGATGTGGGCCCCAGACTGCGATGTGATCAGGCCCCAGACTGTGATGTGATCAGGCCCCAGACTGTGATGTGATCAGGCCCCAGACTGTGAAGTGATGTGGGCCCCAGACTGTGATGTGATCAGGCCCCAGACTGTGATGTGATCAGGCCCCAGACTGTGAAGTGATGTGGGCCCCAGACTGTGATGTGATCAGGCCCCAGACTGTGATGTGATGTGGGCCCAGACTGTGATGTGATGTGGGCCCAGACTGTGATGTGATCCGGCCCCAGACTGTGATGTGATGTGGGCCCCAGACTGTGATGTGATCAGGCCCCAGACTGTGATGTGATGTGGGCCCAGACTGTGATGTGATGTGGGCCCAGACTGTGATGTGATCCGGCCCCAGACTGTGATGTGATCAGGCCCCAGACTGTGATGTGATCAAGCCCCAGACTGTGATTTGATGTGGGCCCAGACTGTGATGTGATGTGGGCCCAGACTGTGATGTGATCAGGCCCCAGACTGTGATGTGATGTGGGCCCAGACTGTGATGTGATGTGGGCCCCAGACTGTGATGTGATCAGGCCCCAGACTGTGATGTGATCAGGCCCCAGACTGTGATGTGATCAGGCCCCAGACTGTGATGTGATCAGGCCCCAGACTGTGATGTGATCAGGCCCCAGACTGTGATGTGATGTGGGCCCAGACTGTGATGTGATGTGGGCCCAGACTGTGATGTGATCAGGCCCCAGACTGTGATGTGATGTGGGCCCCAGACTGTGATGTGATCAGGCCCCAGACTGTGATGTGATGTGGGCCCAGACTGTGATGTGATCAGGCCCCAGACTGTGATGTGATGTGGGCCCAGACTGTGATGTGATGTGGGCCCCAGACTGTGATGTGATCAGGCCCCAGACTGTGATGTGATCAGGCCCCAGACTGTGATGTGATCAGGCCCCAGACTGTGATGTGATGTGGGCCCAGACTGTGCTGTGATCAGGCCCCAGACTGTGATGTGATCAGGCCCCAGACTGTGATGTGATCAGGCCCCAGACTGTGATGTGATCAGGCCCCAGACTGTGATGTGATGTGGGCCCAGACTGTGATGTGATCAGGCCCCAGACTGTGATGTGATGTGGGCCCCAGACTGTGATGTGATGTGGGCCCAGACTGTGATGTGATCAGGCCCCAGACTGTGATGTGATCAGGCCCCAGACTGTGATGTGATCAGGCCCCAGACTGTGATGTGATGTGGGCCCCAGACTGTGATGTGATGTGGGCCCAGACTGTGATGTGATCAGGCCCCAGACTGTGATGTGATCAGGCCCCAGACTGTGATGTGATGTGGGCCCAGACTGTGATGTGATCAGGCCCCAGACTGTGATGTGATGTGGGCCCAGACCGTCATGTGATCAGGCCCCAGACTGTGATGTGATGTGGGCCCAGACTGTGATGTGATCAGGCCCCAGACTGTGATGTGATCAGGCTCCAGACTGTGATGTGATGTGGGCCCAGACCGTCATGTGATCAGGCCCCAGACTGTGATGTGATGTGGGCCCCAGACTGTGATGTGATCAGGGCCCAGACTGTGATGTGATCAGGCCCCAGACTGTGATGTGATCAGGCCCCAGACTGTGATGTGATCAGGCCCCAGACTGTGATGTGATGTGGGCCCAGACTGTGATGTGATGTGGGCCCAGAATGTGATGTGATCAGGCCCCAGACTGTGATGTGATCAGGCCCCAGACTGTGATGTGATCAGGCCCCAGACTGTGATGTGATGTGGGCCCAGACTGTGATGTGGGCCCCAGACTGTGATGTGATGTGGGCCCAGACTGTGATGTGATCAGGCCCCAGACTGTGATGTGATGTGGGCCCAGACTGTGATGTGATGTGGGCCCAGACTGTGATGTGATCAGGCCCCAGACTGTGATGTGATGTGGGCCCAGACTGTGATGTGATGTGGGCCCAGACTGTGATGTGATCAGGCCGCAGACTGTGATGTGATCAAGCCCCAGACTGTGATGTGATGTGGGCCCAGACTGTGATGTGATCAGGCCCCAGACTGTGATGTGATGTGGGCCCAGACTGTGATGTGATCAGGCCCCAGACTGTGATGTGATGTGGGCCCAGACTGTGATGTGATCAGGCCCCAGACTGTGATGTGATGTGGGCCCAGACTGTGATGTGATGTGGGCCCAGACTGTGATGTGATGTGGGCCCAGACTGTGATGTGATGTGGGCCCAGACTGTGATGTGATCAGGCCCCAGACTGTGAAGTGATGTGGGCCCCAGACTGTGATGTGATCAGGCCCCAGACTGTGATGTGATGTGGGCCCAGACTGTGATGTGATGTGGGCCCAGACTGTGATGTGATCCGGCCCCAGACTGTGATGTGATGTGGCCCCAGACTGTGATGTGATCCGGCCCCAGACTGTTATGTGATGTGGGCCCAGACTGTGATGTGATGTGGGCCCCAGACTGTGATGTGATCAGGCCCCAGACTGTGATGTGATCAGGCCCCAGACTGTGATGTGATCAGGCCCCAGACTGTGATGTGATCAGGCCCCAGACTGTGATGTGTTGTGGGCCCCAGACTGTGATGTGATCAGGCCCCAGACTGTGATGTGATGTGGGCCCAGACTGTGATGTGATCAGGCCCCAGACTGTGATGTGATCAGGCCCCAGACTGTGATGTGATGTGGGCCCCAGACTGTGATGTGATGTGGCCCCAGACTGTGATGTGATCAGGCCCCAGACTGTGATGTGATCAGGCCGCAGACTGTGATGTGATGTGGGCCCAGACTGTGATGTGATGTGGGCCCCAGACTGTGATGTGATCAGGCCCCAGTCTGTGATGTGATGTGGGCCCAGACTGTGATGTGATGTGGGCCCCATACTGTGATGTGATCAGGCCCCAGACTGTGATGTGATCAGGCCCCAGACTGTGATGTGATCAGGCCCCAGACTGTGATGTGATCAGGCCCCAGACTGTGATGTGATGTGGGCCCCAGACTGTGATGTGATCAGGCCCCAGACTGTGATGTGATGTGGGCCCAGACTGTGATGTGATCAGGCCCCAGACTGTGATGTGATCAGGCCCCAGACTGTGATGTGATGTGGGCCCAGACTGTGATGTGATGTGGGCCCCAGACTGTGATGTGATCAGGCCCCAGACTGTGATGTGATGTGGGCCCAGACTGTGATGTGATGTGGGCCCCAGACTGTGATGTGATCAGGCCCAAGACTGTGATGTGATCAGGCCCCAGACTGTGATGTGATCAGGCCCCAGACTGTGATGTGATGTGGGCCCAGACTGTGATGTGATGTGGGCCCAGACTGTGATGTGATCAGGCCCCAGACTGTGATGTGATGTGGCCCCAGACTGTGATGTGATCAGGCCCCAGACTGTGATGTGATCAGGCCCCAGACTGTGATGTAATCAGGCCCCAGACTGTGATGTGATCAGGCCCCAGACTGTGATGTGATCAGGCCCCAGACTGTGATGTGATGTGGGCCCAGACTGTGATGTGATCAGGCCCCAGACTGTGATGTGATGTGGGCCCAGACTGTGATGTGATCAGGCCCCAGACTGTGATGTGATCAGGCCCCAGACTGTGATGTGATGTGGGCCCAGACTGTGATGTGATCAGGCCCCAGACTGTGATGTGATGTGGGCCCAGACCGTCATGTGATCACGCCCCAGACTGTGATGTGATGTGGGCCCAGACTGTGATGTGATCAGGGCCCAGACTGTGATGTGATCAGGCCCCAGACTGTGATGTGATCAGGCCCCAGACTGTGATGTGATGTGGGCCCAGACTGTGATGTGATGTGGGCCCAGACTGTGATGTGATCAGGGCCCAGACTGTGATGTGATCAGGCCCCAGACTGTGATGTGATCAGGCCCCAGACTGTGATGTGATGTGGGCCCAGACTGTGATGTGATGTGGGCCCAGACTGTGATGTGATGTGGGCCCAGAATGTGATGTGATCAGGCCCCAGACTGTGATGTGATCAGGCCCCAGACTGTGATGTGATCAGGCCCCAGACTGTGATGTGATGTGGGCCCAGACTGTGATGTGGGCCCCAGACTGTGATGTGATGTGGGCCCAGACTGTGATGTGATCAGGCCCCAGACTGTGATGTGATGTGGGCCCAGACTGTGATGTGATGTGGGCCCAGACTGTGATGTGATCAGGCCCCAGACTGTGATGTGATGTGGGCCCAGACTGTGATGTGATGTGGGCCCAGACTGTGATGTGATCAGGCCGCAGACTGTGATGTGATCAGGCCCCCAGACTGTGATGTGATGTGGGCCCAGACTGTGATGTGATCAGGCCCCAGACTGTGATGTGATGTGGGCCTAGACTGTGATGTGATCAGGCCCCAGACTGTGATGTGATGTGGGCCCAGACTGTGATGTGATCAGGCCCCAGACTGTGATGTGATGTGGGCCCAGACTGTGATGTGATCAGGCCCCAGACTATGATGTGATGTGGGCCCAGACTGTGATGTGATGTGGGCCCAGACTGTGATGTGATGTGGGCCCAGACTGTGATGTGATGTGGGCCCAGACTGTGATGTGATGTGGGCCCAGACTGTGATGTGATCAGGCCCCAGACTGTGATGTGATGTGGGCCCAGACTGTGATGTGATGTGGGCCCAGACTGTGATGTGATCAGGCCCCAGACTGTGATGTGATGTGGGCCCAGACTGTGATGTGATCAGGCCCCAGACTGTGATGTGATCAGGCCCCAGACTGTGATGTGATCAGGCCCCAGACTGTGAAGTGATATGGGCCCCAGACTGTGATGTGATCAGGCCCCAGACTGTGAAGTGATGTGGGCCCCAGACTGCGATGTGATCAGGCCCCAGACTGTGATGTGATCAGGCCCCAGACTGTGATGTGATCAGGCCCCAGACTGTGAAGTGATGTGGGCCCCAGACTGTGATGTGATCAGGCCCCAGACTGTGATGTGATCAGGCCCCAGACTGTGAAGTGATGTGGGCCCAGACTGTGCTGTGATCAGGCCCCAGACTGTGATGTAATCAGGCCCCAGACTGTGATGTGATCAGGCCCCAGACTGTGATGTGATCAGGCCCCAGACTGTGATGTGATGTGGGCCCAGACTGTGATGTGATCAGGCCCCAGACTGTGATGTGATGTGGGCCCAGACTGTGATGTGATCAGGCCCCAGACTGTGATGTGATCAGGCCCCAGACTGTGATGTGACCAGGCCCCAGACTGTGATGTGATGTGGGCCCCAGACTGTGATGTGATGTGGGCCCAGACTGTGATGTGATCAGGCCCCAGACTGTGATGTGACCAGGCCCCAGACTGTGATGTGATGTGGGCCCAGACTGTGATGTGATCAGGCCCCAGACTGTGATGTGATGTGGGCCCAGACCGTCATGTGATCAGGCCCCAGACTGTGATGTGATGTGGGCCCAGACTGTGATGTGATCAGGCCCCAGACTGTGATGTGATCAGGCTCCAGACTGTGATGTGATGTGGGCCCAGACCGTCATGTGATCAGGCCCCAGACTGTGATGTGATGTGGGCCCCAGACTGTGATGTGATCAGGGCCCAGACTGTGATGTGATAAGGCCCCAGACTGTGATGTGATCAGGCCCCAGACTGTGATGTGATGTGGGCCCAGACTGTGATGTGATGTGGGCCCAGACTGTGATGTGATCAGGCCCCAGACTGTGATGTGATGTGGGCCCAGACCGTCATGTGATCAGGCCCCAGACTGTGATGTGATGTGGGCCCAGACTGTGATGTGATGTGGGCCCAGACTGTGATGTGATGTGGGCCCAGAATGTGATGTGATCAGGCCCCAGACTGTGATGTGATCAGGCCCCAGACTGTGATGTGATCAGGCCCCAGACTGTGATGTGATGTGGGCCCAGACTGTGATGTGGGCCCCAGACTGTGATGTGATGTGGGCCCAGACTGTGATGTGATCAGGCCCCAGACTGTGATGTGATGTGGGCCCAGACTGTGATGTGATGTGGGCCCAGACTGTGATGTGATCAGGCCCCAGACTGTGATGTGATGTGGGCCCAGACTGTGATGTGATGTGGGCCCAGACTGTGATGTGATCAGGCCGCAGACTGTGATGTGATCAGGCCCCAGACTGTGATGTGATGTGGGCCCAGACTGTGATGTGATCAGGCCCCAGACTGTGATGTGATGTGGGCCCAGACTGTGATGTGATCAGGCCCCAGACTGTGATGTGATGTGGGCCCAGACTGTGATGTGATCAGGCCCCAGACTGTGATGTGATGTGGGCCCAGACTGTGATGTGATCAGGCCCCAGACTATGATGTGATGTGGGCCCAGACTGTGATGTGATGTGGGCCCAGACTGTGATGTGATGTGGGCCCAGACTGTGATGTGATGTGGGCCCAGACTGTGATGTGATGTGGGCCCCAGACTGTGATGTGATGTGGGCCCCAGCCTGTGATGTGATCGGGCCCCAGACTGTGATGTGATCAGGCCCCAGACTGTGATGTGATGTGGGCCCAGACTGTGATGTGATCAGGCCCCAGACTGTGATGTGATGTGGGCCCAGACTGTGATGTGATGTGGGCCCAGACTGTGATGTGATCAGGCCCCAGACTGTGATGTGATGTGGGCCCAGACTGTGATGTGATCAGGCCCCAGACTGTGATGTGATCAGGCCCCAGACTGTGATGTGATCAGGCCCCAGACTGTGAAGTGATATGGGCCCCAGACTGTGATGTGATCAGGCCCCAGACTGTGAAGTGATGTGGGCCCCAGACTGCGATGTGATCAGGCCCCAGACTGTGATGTGATCAGGCCCCAGACTGTGATGTGATCAGGCCCCAGACTGTGATGTGATCAGGCCCCAGACTGTGAAGTGATGTGGGCCCCAGACTGTGATGTGATCAGGCCCCAGACTGTGATGTGATGTGGGCCCAGACTGTGATGTGATGTGGGCCCAGACTGTGATGTGATCCGGCCCCAGACTGTGATGTGATGTGGCCCCAGACTGTGATGTGATCCGGCCCCAGACTGTTATGTGATGTGGGCCCAGACTGTGATGTGATGTGGGCCCAGACTGTGATGTGATGTGGGCCCAGACTGTGATGTGATCAGGCCCCAGACTGTGATGTGATCAGGCCCCAGACTGTGATGTGATCAGGCCCCAGACTGTGATGTGATCAGGCCCCAGACTGTGATGTGATGTGGGCCCAGACTGTGATGTGATGTGGGCCCCAGACTGTGATGTGATCAGGCCCCAGACTGTGATGTGATGTGGGCCCAGACTGTGATGTGATGTGGGCCCCAGACTGTGATGTGATCAGGCCCCAGACTGTGATGTGATCAGGCCCCAGACTGTGATGTGATGTGGGCCCCAGACTGTGATGTGATCAGGCCCCAGACTGTGATGTGATGTGGGCCCAGACTGTGATGTGATCAGGCCCCAGACTGTGATGTGATCAGGCCCCAGACTGTGATGTGATGTGGGCCCAGACTGTGATGTGATGTGGGCCCCAGACTGTGATGTGATCAGGCCCCAGACTGTGATGTGATGTGGGCCCAGACTGTGATGTGATGTGGGCCCAGACTGTGACGTGATCAGGCCCCAGACTGTGATGTGATCAGGCCCCAGACTGTGATGTGATCAGGCCCCAGACTGTGATGTGATCAGGCCCCAGACTGTGATGTGATCAGGCCCCAGACTGTGATGTGATGTGGGCCCAGACTGTGACGTGATCAGGCCCCAGACTGTGATGTGATCAGGCCCCAGACTGTGATGTGATCAGGCCCCAGACTGTGATGTGATGTGGGCCCCAGACCGTGATGTGATCAGGCCCCAGACTGTGATGTGATCAGGCCCCAGACTGTGATGTGATGTGGGCCCAGACTGTGATGTGATGCGGGCCCAGACTGTGATGTGATGTGGCCCCAGACTGTGATGTGATCAAGCCCCAGACTGTGATGTGATGTGGGCCCAGACTGTGATGTGATCAGGCCCCAGACTGTGATGTGATGTGGGCCCAGACTGTGATGTGATCAGGCCCCAGACTGTGATGTGATCAGGCCCCAGACTGTGATGTGATTAGGCCCCAGACTGTGATGTGATGTGGGCCCAGACTGTGATGTGATCAGGCCCCAGACTGTGATGTGATGTGGGCCCAGACTGTGATGTGATCAGGCCCCAGACTGTGATGTGATCAGGCCCCAGACTGTGATGTGATCAGGCCCCAGACTGTGATGTGATCAGGCCCCAGACTGTGATGTGATGTGGGCCCCAGACTGTGATGTGATCAGGCCCCAGACTGTGATGTGATCAGGCCCCAGACTGTGATGTGATCAGGCCCCAGACTGTGATGTGATCAGGCCCCAGACTGTGATGTGATGTGGGCCCCAGACTGTGATGTGATCATGATGTGATTTGGGCCCAGACTGTGATGTGATGTGGGCCCAGACTGTGATGTGATGTAGGCCCAGACTGTGATGTGATCAGGCCCCAGACTGTGATGTGGGCCCAGACTGTGATGTGATCAGGCCCCAGACTGTGATGTGATCAGGCCCCAGACTGTGATGTGATCAGGCCCCAGACTGTGATGTGATCAGGCCCCAGACTGTGATGTGATGTGGGCCTAGACTGTGATGTGATCAGGCCCCAGACTGTGATGTGATCAGGCCCCAGACTGTGATGTGATCAGGCCCCAGACTGTGATGTGATGTGGGCCCAGACTGTGATGTGGGCCCAGACTGTGATGTGGGCCCAGACTGTGATGTGATCAGGCCCCAGACTGTGATGTGATCAGGCCCCAGACTGTGATGTGATCAGGCCCCAGACTGTGATGTGATGTGGGCCCAGACTGTGATGTGATCAGGCCCCAGACTGTGATGTGATGTGTGCCCAGACTGTGATGTGATGTGTGCCCAGACTGTCATGTGATTTGGGCCCAGACTGTGATGTGATCAGGCCCCAGACTGTGATGTGATGTGGGCCCAGACTGTGATGTGATCAGGCCCCAGACTGTGATGTGATGTGGGCCCAGACTGTGATGTGATGTGGGCCCAGACTGTGACGTGATGTGGGCCATAACTGTGATGTGATGTGGGCCCAGACTGTGATGTGATCAGGCCCCAGACTGTGATGTGATGTGGGCCCAGACTGTGATGTGATGTGGGCCCAGACTGTGATGTGATGTGGGCCCAGTCTGTGATGTGATGTGGGCCCAGACTGTGATGTGATCAGGCCCCAGACTGTGATGTGATGTGGGCCCAGACTGTGATGTGATGTGTGCCCAGACTGTGATGTGATGTGGGCCCCAGACTGTGATGTGATGTGGCCCCAGACTGTGATGTGATGTGGGCCCAGACTGTGATGTGATCAGGCCCCAGACTGTGATGTGATGTGGGCCCCAGACTGTGATGTGATGTGGGCCCCAGACTGTTATGTGATCAGGCCCCAGACTGTGATGTGATCAGGCCCCAGACTGTGATGTGATCAGGCCCCAGACTGTGATGTGATCAGGCCCCAGACTGTGATGTGATCAGGCCCCAGACTGTGAGGTGATGTGGGCCCAGACTGTGATGTGATCAGGCCCCAGACTGTGATGTGATCAGGCCCCAGACTGTGATGTGATGTGGGCCCAGACTGTGATGTGATCAGGCCCCAGACTGTGATGTGATGTGGGCCCCAGACTGTGATGTGATCAGGACCCAGACTGTGATGTGGGCCCCAGACTGTGATGTGATCAGGCCCCAGACTGTGATGTGGGCCCCAGACTGTGATGTGATCAGGGCCCAGACTGAGATGTGATCAGGCCCCAGACTGTGATGTGATCAGGCCCCAGACTGTGATGTGATGTGGGCCCAGACTGTGATGTGATCAGGACCCAGACTGTGATGTGGGCCCCAGACTGTGATGTGATGAGGCCCCAGACTGTGATGTGATGTGGGCCCAGACTGTGATGTGATGTGGGCCCAGACTGTGATGTGATGTGGGCCCAGACTGTGATGTGATGTGGGCCCAGACTGTGATGTGATCAGGCCCCAGACTGTGATGTGATGTGGGCCCAGACTGTGATGTGATCATGCCCCAGAC
The DNA here is from genome assembly GCF_044704955.1 of Pristiophorus japonicus. Taxonomy (NCBI): domain Eukaryota; kingdom Metazoa; phylum Chordata; class Chondrichthyes; family Pristiophoridae; genus Pristiophorus; species Pristiophorus japonicus. Next base: position 65,098 of record NW_027250852.1, on the reverse strand, counting down.
TGTGATGTGGGCCCCAGACTGTGATGTGATCAGGCCCCAGACTGAGATGTGATCAGGCCCCAGACTGTGATGTGATCAGGCCCCAGACTGTGATGTGATCAGGCCCCAGACTGTGATGTGATCAGGCCCCAGACTGTGATGTGATGTGGCCCCAGACTGTGATGTTTTGTGGGCCCAGACTGTGATGTGATCAGGCCCCAGACTGTGATGTGATCAGGCCCCAGACTGTGATGTGATGTGGGCCCAGACTGTGATGTGATCAGGCCCCAGACTGTGATGTGATCAGGCCCCAGACTGTGATGTGATGTGGGCCCAGACTGTGATGTGATGTGGGCCCAGACTGTGATGTGATCAGGCCCCAGACTGTGATGTGATCAGGCCCCAGACTGTGATGTGATCAGGACCCAGACTGTGATGTGATGTGGGCCCAGACTGTGATGTGATCAGGCCCCAGACTGTGATGTGATGTGGGCCCAGACTGTGATGTGATGTGGGCCCAGACTGTGATGTGAGGTGGGCCCAGACTGTGATGTGATGTGGGCCCAGACTGTGATGTGATCAGGCCCCAGACTGTGATGTGATGTGGGCCCAGTCTGTGATGTGATGTGGCCCCAGACTGTGATGTGATGTGGGCCCAGAATGTGATGTGATGTGGGCCCAGACAGTGATGTGATGTGGGCCCAGACTGTGATGTGGGCCCAGACTGTGATGTGATGTGGGCCCAGACTGTGATGTGATGTGGGCCCCAGACTGTGATGTGATGTGGGCCCAGACTGTGATGTGATCAGGCCCCAGACTGTGATGTGATCAGGCCCCAGACTGTGATGTGATGTGGGCCCAGACTGTGATGTGATGTGGCCCCAGACTGTGATGTGATCAGGCCCCAGACTGTGATGTGATCAGGCCCCAGACTGTGATGTGATCAGGCCCCAGACTGTGATGTGATCAGGCCCCAGACTGTGATGTGATGTGGGCCCAGACTGTGATGTGATGTGGGCCCAGACTGTGATGTGATCAGGCCCCAGACTGTGATGTGATGTGGGCCCAGACTGTGATGTGATCAGGCCCCAGACTGTGATGTGATGTGGGCCCAGACTGTGATGTGATGTGGGCCCAGACTGTGATGTGATGTGGGCCCCAGACTGTGATGTGATGTGGGCCCAGACTGTGATGTGATCAGGCCCCAGACTGTGATGTGATCAGGCCCCAGACTGTGATGTGATGTGGGCCCAGACTGTGATGTGATGTGGTCCCCAGACTGTGATGTGATGTGGGCCCCAGACTGTTATGTGATCAGGCCCCAGACTGTGATGTGATCAGGCCCCAGACTGTGATGTGATCAGGCCCCAGACTGTGATGTGATCAGGCCCCAGACTGTGATGTGATCAGGCCCCAGACTGTGAGGTGATGTGGGCCCAGACTGTGATGTGATCAGGCCCCAGACTGTGATGTGATGTGGGCCCAGACTGTGATGTGATCAGGCCCCAGACTGTGATGTGATGTGGGCCCCAGACTGTGATGTGATCAGGACCCAGACTGTGATGTGGGCCCCAGACTGTGATGTGATCAGGCCCCAGACTGTGATGTGGGCCCCAGACTGTGATGTGATCAGGGCCCAGACTGAGATGTGATCAGGCCCCAGACTGTGATGTGATCAGGCCCCAGACTGTGATGTGATGTGGGCCCAGACTGTGATGTGATCAGGACCCAGACTGTGATGTGGGCCCCAGACTGTGATGTGATGAGGCCCCAGACTGTGATGTGATGTGGGCCCAGACTGTGATGTGATGTGGGCCCAGACTGTGATGTGATGTGGGCCCAGACTGTGATGTGATGTGGGCCCAGACTGTGATGTGATCAGGCCCCAGACTGTGATGTGATGTGGGCCCAGACTGTGATGTGATCATGCCCCAGACTGTGATGTGGGCCCCAGACTGTGATGTGATCAGGCCCCAGACTGAGATGTGATCAGGCCCCAGACTGTGATGTGATCAGGCCCCAGACTGTGATGTGATCAGGCCCCAGACTGTGATGTGATCAGGCCCCAGACTGTGATGTGATGTGGCCCCAGACTGTGATGTTTTGTGGGCCCAGACTGTGATGTGATCAGGCCCCAGACTGTGATGTGATCAGGCCCCAGACTGTGATGTGATGTGGGCCCAGACTGTGATGTGATCAGGCCCCAGACTGTGATGTGATCAGGCCCCAGACTGTGATGTGATGTGGGCCCAGACTGTGATGTGATGTGGGCCCAGACTGTGATGTGATCAGGCCCCAGACTGTGATGTGATCAGGCCCCAGACTGTGATGTGATCAGGCCCCAGACTGTGATGTGATGTGGGCCCAGACTGTGATGTGATCAGGCCCCAGACTGTGATGTGATGTGGGCCCAGACTGTGATGTGATGTGGGCCCAGACTGTGATGTGATGTGGGCCCAGACTGTGATGTGATGTGGGCCCAGACTGTGATGTGATGTGGGCCCAGACTGTGATGTGATGTGGGCCCAGACTGTGATGTGATCAGGCCCCAGACTGTGATGTGATCAGGCCCCAGACTGTGATGTGATCAGGCCCCAGACTGTGATGTGATCAGGCCCCAGACTGTGATGTGATAATGCCCCAGACTGTGATGTGATCAGGCCCCAGACTGTGATGTGATGTGGGCCCAGACTGTGATGTGATCAGGCCCCAGACTGTGATGTGATCAGGACCCAGACTGTGATGTGATGTGGGCCCAGACTGTGATGTGATCAGGCCCCAGACTGTGATGTGATGTGGGCCCAGACTGTGATGTGATGTGGGCCCAGACTGTGATGTGAGGTGGGCCCAGACTGTGATGTGATGTGGGCCCAGACTGTGATGTGATCAGGCCCCAGACTGTGATGTGATGTGGGCCCAGTCTGTGATGTGATGTGGCCCCAGACTGTGATGTGATGTGGGCCCAGAATGTGATGTGATGTGGGCCCAGACAGTGATGTGATGTGGGCCCAGACTGTGATGTGGGCCCAGACTGTGATGTGATGTGGGCCCAGACTGTGATGTGATGTGGGCCCCAGACTGTGATGTGATGTGGGCCCAGACTGTGATGTGATCAGGCCCCAGACTGTGATGTGATCAGGCCCCAGACTGTGATGTGATGTGGGCCCAGACTGTGATGTGATGTGGCCCCAGACTGTGATGTGATCAGGCCCCAGACTGTGATGTGATCAGGCCCCAGACTGTGATGTGATCAGGCCCCAGACTGTGATGTGATCAGGCCCCAGACTGTGATGTGATGTGGGCCCAGACTGTGATGTGATGTGGGCCCAGACTGTGATGTGATCAGGCCCCAGACTGTGATGTGATGTGGGCCCAGACTGTGATGTGATCAGGCCCCAGACTGTGATGTGATGTGGGCCCAGACTGTGATGTGATGTGGGCCCAGACTGTGATGTGATGTGGGCCCCAGACTGTGATGTGATGTGGGCCCAGACTGTGATGTGATCAGGCCCCAGACTGTGATGTGATCAGGCCCCAGACTGTGATGTGATGTGGGCCCAGACTGTGATGTGATGTGGTCCCCAGACTGTGATGTGATGTGGGCCCAGACTGTGATGTGATCAGGCCCCAGACTGTGATGTGATCAGGCCCCAGACTGTGATGTGATCAGGCCCCAGACTGTGATGTGATCAGACCCCAGACTGTGATGTGATGTGGGCCCAGACTGTGATGTGATGTGGGCCCAGACTGTGATGTGGGTCCAGACTGTGATGTGATGTGGGCCCCAGACTGTGATGCGATCAGGCCCCAGACTGTGATGTGATCAGGCCCCAGACTGTGATGTGATCAGGCCCCAGACTGTGATGTGATGTGGGCCCAGACTGTGATGTGATCAGGCCCCCGACTGTGATGTGATCAGGCCCCAGACTGTGCTGTGATGTGGGCCCAGACTGTGATGTGATCAGGCACCAGACTGTGATGTGATCAGGCCCCAGACTGTGATGTGATCAGGCCCCAGACTGTGATGTGATGTGGGCCCAGACTGTGATGTGATCAGGCCCCAGACTGTGATGTGATGTGGGCCCAGACTGTGATGTGATCAGGCCCCAGACTGTGATGTGATCAGGCCCCAGACTGTGATGTGATCAGGCCCCAGACTGTGATGTGATCAGGCCGCAGACTGTGATGTGATGTGGGCCCAGACTGTTATGTGATGTGGGCCCAGACTGTGATGTGATCAGGCCCCAGACTGTGATGTGATCAGGCCCCAGACTGTGATGTGATCAGGGCCCAGACTGTGATGTGATCAGGCCCCAGACTGTGATGTGATGTGGGCCCCAGACTGTGATGTGATCAGGCCCCAGACTGTGATGTGATGTGGGCCCCAGACTGTGATGTGATCAGGCCCCAGACTGTGATGTGATGTGGGCCCCAGACTGTGATGTGATCAGGCCCCAGACTGTGATGTGATGTGGGCCCAGACTGTGATGTGATCAGGCCCCAGTCTGTGATGTGATCAGGATCCAGACTGTGGTGTGATCAGGCCCCAGACTGTGATGTGATCAGGCCCCAGACTGTGAAGTGATGTGGTCCCCAGACTGTGATGTGATCAGGCCCCAGACTGTGATGTGATCAGGCCCCAGACTGTGATGTGATGTGGGCCCAGACTGTGATGTGATCAGGTCCCAGACTGTGATGTGATGTGGGCCCAGACTGTGATGTGATGTGGCCCCAGACTGTGATGTGATCAGGCCCCAGACTGTGATGTGATGTGGCCCCAGACTGTGATGTGATCAGGCCCCGACTGTGATGTGATGTGGGCCCAGACTGTGATGTGATCAGGCCCCAGACTGTGATGTGATGTGGGCCCAGACTGTGATGTGATCAGGTCCCAGACTGTGATGTGATGTGGCCCCAGTCTGTGATGTGATCAGGCCCCAGACTGTGATGTGATGTGGGCCCAGACTGTGATGTGATCAGGTCCCAGACTGTGATGTGATGTGGGCCCAGACTGTGATGTGATGTGGCCCCAGACTGTGATGTGATCAGGCCCCAGACTGTGATGTGATGTGGGCCCAGACTGTGATGTGATCAGGCCCCAGACTGTGATGTGATGTGGGCCCCAGACTGTGATGTGATGTGGGTCCAGACTGTGATGTGATCAGGCCCCAGACTGTGATGTGATCTGGGCCCCAGACTGTGATGTGATCAGGCCCCAGACTGTGATGTGATCAGGCCCCAGACTTTGATGTGATGTGGGCCCAGACTGTGATGTGATGTGGGCCCCAGACTGTGATGTGATCAGGCCCCAGACTGTGATGTGATGTGGGCCCAGACTGTGATGTGATCAGGCCCCAGACTGTGAAGTGATGTGGGCCCCAGACTGTGATGTGATCAGGCCCCAGACTGTGATGTGATCAGGATCCAGACTGTGATGTGATCAGGCCCCAGACTGTGATGTGATCAGGCCCCAGACTGTGATGTGATCAGGCCCCAGACTGTGATGTGATCAGGCCCCAGACTGTGAGGTGATGTGGGCCCAGACTGTGATGTGATCAGGCCCCAGACTGTGATGTGATGTGGGCCCAGACTGTGATGTGATCAGGCCCCAGACTGTGATGTGATGTGGGTCCAGACTGTGATGTGATCAGGCCCCAGACTGTGATGTGATCAGGCCCCAGACTGTGATGTGATGTGGGCCCAGACTGTGATGTGATGTGGGCCCAGACTGTGATGTGATGTGGGCCCCAGACTGTGATGTGATGTGGGCCCAGACTGTGATGTGATCAGGCCCCAGACTGTGATGTGATCAGGCCCCAGACTGTGATGTGATGTGGGCCCAGACTGTGATGTGATGTGGTCCCCAGACTGTGATGTGATGTGGGCCCCAGACTGTTATGTGATCAGGCCCCAGACTGTGATGTGATCAGGCCCCAGACTGTGATGTGATCAGGCCCCAGACTGTGATGTGATCAGGCCCCAGACTGTGATGTGATCAGGCCCCAGACTGTGAGGTGATGTGGGCCCAGACTGTGATGTGATCAGGCCCCAGACTGTGATGTGATGTGGGCCCAGACTGTGATGTGATCAGGCCCCAGACTGTGATGTGATGTGGGCCCCAGACTGTGATGTGATCAGGACCCAGACTGTGATGTGGGCCCCAGACTGTGATGTGATCAGGCCCCAGACTGTGATGTGGGCCCCAGACTGTGATGTGATCAGGGCCCAGACTGAGATGTGATCAGGCCCCAGACTGTGATGTGATCAGGCCCCAGACTGTGATGTGATGTGGGCCCAGACTGTGATGTGATCAGGACCCAGACTGTGATGTGGGCCCCAGACTGTGATGTGATGAGGCCCCAGACTGTGATGTGATGTGGGCCCAGACTGTGATGTGATGTGGGCCCAGACTGTGATGTGATGTGGGCCCAGACTGTGATGTGATGTGGGCCCAGACTGTGATGTGATCAGGCCCCAGACTGTGATGTGATGTGGGCCCAGACTGTGATGTGATCATGCCCCAGACTGTGATGTGGGCCCCAGACTGTGATGTGATCAGGCCCCAGACTGAGATGTGATCAGGCCCCAGACTGTGATGTGATCAGGCCCCAGACTGTGATGTGATCAGGCCCCAGACTGTGATGTGATCAGGCCCCAGACTGTGATGTGATGTGGCCCCAGACTGTGATGTTTTGTGGGCCCAGACTGTGATGTGATCAGGCCCCAGACTGTGATGTGATCAGGCCCCAGACTGTGATGTGATGTGGGCCCAGACTGTGATGTGATCAGGCCCCAGACTGTGATGTGATCAGGCCCCAGACTGTGATGTGATGTGGGCCCAGACTGTGATGTGATGTGGGCCCAGACTGTGATGTGATCAGGCCCCAGACTGTGATGTGATCAGGCCCCAGACTGTGATGTGATCAGGCCCCAGACTGTGATGTGATGTGGGCCCAGACTGTGATGTGATCAGGCCCCAGACTGTGATGTGATGTGGGCCCAGACTGTGATGTGATGTGGGCCCAGACTGTGATGTGATGTGGGCCCAGACTGTGATGTGATGTGGGCCCAGACTGTGATGTGATGTGGGCCCAGACTGTGATGTGATGTGGGCCCAGACTGTGATGTGATCAGGCCCCAGACTGTGATGTGATCAGGCCCCAGACTGTGATGTGATCAGGCCCCAGACTGTGATGTGATCAGGCCCCAGACTGTGATGTGATAATGCCCCAGACTGTGATGTGATCAGGCCCCAGACTGTGATGTGATGTGGGCCCAGACTGTGATGTGATCAGGCCCCAGACTGTGATGTGATCAGGACCCAGACTGTGATGTGATGTGGGCCCAGACTGTGATGTGATCAGGCCCCAGACTGTGATGTGATGTGGGCCCAGACTGTGATGTGATGTGGGCCCAGACTGTGATGTGAGGTGGGCCCAGACTGTGATGTGATGTGGGCCCAGACTGTGATGTGATCAGGCCCCAGACTGTGATGTGATGTGGGCCCAGTCTGTGATGTGATGTGGCCCCAGACTGTGATGTGATGTGGGCCCAGAATGTGATGTGATGTGGGCCCAGACAGTGATGTGATGTGGGCCCAGACTGTGATGTGGGCCCAGACTGTGATGTGATGTGGGCCCAGACTGTGATGTGATGTGGGCCCCAGACTGTGATGTGATGTGGGCCCAGACTGTGATGTGATCAGGCCCCAGACTGTGATGTGATCAGGCCCCAGACTGTGATGTGATGTGGGCCCAGACTGTGATGTGATGTGGCCCCAGACTGTGATGTGATCAGGCCCCAGACTGTGATGTGATCAGGCCCCAGACTGTGATGTGATCAGGCCCCAGACTGTGATGTGATCAGGCCCCAGACTGTGATGTGATGTGGGCCCAGACTGTGATGTGATGTGGGCCCAGACTGTGATGTGATCAGGCCCCAGACTGTGATGTGATGTGGGCCCAGACTGTGATGTGATCAGGCCCCAGACTGTGATGTGATGTGGGCCCAGACTGTGATGTGATGTGGGCCCAGACTGTGATGTGATGTGGGCCCCAGACTGTGATGTGATGTGGGCCCAGACTGTGATGTGATCAGGCCCCAGACTGTGATGTGATCAGGCCCCAGACTGTGATGTGATGTGGGCCCAGACTGTGATGTGATGTGGTCCCCAGACTGTGATGTGATGTGGGCCCAGACTGTGATGTGATCAGGCCCCAGACTGTGATGTGATCAGGCCCCAGACTGTGATGTGATCAGGCCCCAGACTGTGATGTGATCAGACCCCAGACTGTGATGTGATGTGGGCCCAGACTGTGATGTGATGTGGGCCCAGACTGTGATGTGGGTCCAGACTGTGATGTGATGTGGGCCCCAGACTGTGATGCGATCAGGCCCCAGACTGTGATGTGATCAGGCCCCAGACTGTGATGTGATCAGGCCCCAGACTGTGATGTGATGTGGGCCCAGACTGTGATGTGATCAGGCCCCCGACTGTGATGTGATCAGGCCCCAGACTGTGCTGTGATGTGGGCCCAGACTGTGATGTGATCAGGCACCAGACTGTGATGTGATCAGGCCCCAGACTGTGATGTGATCAGGCCCCAGACTGTGATGTGATGTGGGCCCAGACTGTGATGTGATCAGGCCCCAGACTGTGATGTGATGTGGGCCCAGACTGTGATGTGATCAGGCCCCAGACTGTGATGTGATCAGGCCCCAGACTGTGATGTGATCAGGCCCCAGACTGTGATGTGATCAGGCCGCAGACTGTGATGTGATGTGGGCCCAGACTGTTATGTGATGTGGGCCCAGACTGTGATGTGATCAGGCCCCAGACTGTGATGTGATCAGGCCCCAGACTGTGATGTGATCAGGGCCCAGACTGTGATGTGATCAGGCCCCAGACTGTGATGTGATGTGGGCCCCAGACTGTGATGTGATCAGGCCCCAGACTGTGATGTGATGTGGGCCCCAGACTGTGATGTGATCAGGCCCCAGACTGTGATGTGATGTGGGCCCCAGACTGTGATGTGATCAGGCCCCAGACTGTGATGTGATGTGGGCCCAGACTGTGATGTGATCAGGCCCCAGTCTGTGATGTGATCAGGATCCAGACTGTGGTGTGATCAGGCCCCAGACTGTGATGTGATCAGGCCCCAGACTGTGAAGTGATGTGGTCCCCAGACTGTGATGTGATCAGGCCCCAGACTGTGATGTGATCAGGCCCCAGACTGTGATGTGATGTGGGCCCAGACTGTGATGTGATCAGGTCCCAGACTGTGATGTGATGTGGGCCCAGACTGTGATGTGATGTGGCCCCAGACTGTGATGTGATCAGGCCCCAGACTGTGATGTGATGTGGCCCCAGACTGTGATGTGATCAGGCCCCGACTGTGATGTGATGTGGGCCCAGACTGTGATGTGATCAGGCCCCAGACTGTGATGTGATGTGGGCCCAGACTGTGATGTGATCAGGTCCCAGACTGTGATGTGATGTGGCCCCAGTCTGTGATGTGATCAGGCCCCAGACTGTGATGTGATGTGGGCCCAGACTGTGATGTGATCAGGTCCCAGACTGTGATGTGATGTGGGCCCAGACTGTGATGTGATGTGGCCCCAGACTGTGATGTGATCAGGCCCCAGACTGTGATGTGATGTGGGCCCAGACTGTGATGTGATCAGGCCCCAGACTGTGATGTGATGTGGGCCCCAGACTGTGATGTGATGTGGGTCCAGACTGTGATGTGATCAGGCCCCAGACTGTGATGTGATCTGGGCCCCAGACTGTGATGTGATCAGGCCCCAGACTGTGATGTGATCAGGCCCCAGACTTTGATGTGATGTGGGCCCAGACTGTGATGTGATGTGGGCCCCAGACTGTGATGTGATGAGGCCCCAGACTGTGATGTGATGTGGGCCCAGACTGTGATGTGATCAGGCCCCAGACTGTGAAGTGATGTGGGCCCCAGACTGTGATGTGATCAGGCCCCAGACTGTGATGTGATCAGGATCCAGACTGTGATGTGATCAGGCCCCAGACTGTGATGTGATCAGGCCCCAGACTGTGAAGTGATGTGGGCCCCAGACTGTGATGTGATCAGGCCCCAGACTGTGATGTGATCGGGCCCCAGACTGTGATGTGATCAGGCCCCAGACTGTGAAGTGATGTGGGCCCCAGACTGTGATGTGATCAGGCCCCAGACTGTGATGTGATCAGGCCCCAGACTGTGAAGTGATGTGGGCCCCAGACTGTGATGTGATCAGGCCCCAGACTGTGATGTGATCGGGCCCCAGACTGTGATGTGATCAGGCCCCAGACTGTGAAGTGATGTGGGCCCCAGACTGTGATGTGATCAGGCCCCAGACTGTGATGTGATGTGGGCCCCAGACTGTGATGTGATGTGGGCCCAGACTGTGATGTGATGTGGCCCCAGACTGTGATGTGATCAGGCCCCAGACTGTGATGTGATGTGGGCCCAGACTGTGATGTGATCAGGCCCCAGACTGTGATGTGATGTGGGCCCCAGACTCTGATGTGATGTGGGCCCAGACTGTGATGTGATCAGGCCCCAGACTGTGATGTGATCAGGCCCCAGACTGTGATGTGATGTGGGCCCAGACTGTGATGTGATCAGGCCCCAGACTGTGATGTGATGTGGGCCCAGACTGTGATGTGATCAGGCCCCAGACTGTGATGTGATCAGGCCCCAGACTGTGATGTGATGTGGGCCCAGACTGTGATGTGATGTGGCCCCAGACTGTGATGTGATGTGGGCCCCAGACTGTGATGTGATGTGGGCCCCAGACTGTGATGTGATGTGGGCCCAGACTGTGATGTGATCAGGCCCCAGACTGTGATGTGATGTGGGCCCCAGACTGTGATGTGATGTGGGCCCAGACTGTGATGTGATGTGGCCCCAGACTGTGATGTGATGTGGGCCCCAGACTGTGATGTGATGTGGGCCCCAGACTGTGATGTGATGTGGCCCCAGACTGTGATGTGATCAGGCCCCAGACTGTGATGTGATCAGGCCCCAGACTGTGATGTGATGTGGGCCCAGACTGTGATGTGATCAGGCCCCAGACTGTGATGTGATGTGGGCCCCAGACTGTGATGTGATGTGGGCCCCAGACTGTGATGTGATGTGGGCCCCAGACTGTGATGTGAAGTGGCCCCAGACTGTGATGTGATGTGGCCCCAGACTGTGATGTGATGTGGGCCCAGACTGTGATGTGATGTGGGCCCCAGACTGTGATGTGATGTGGCCCCAGACTGTGATGTGATCAGGCCCCAGACTGTGATGTGATCAGGCCCCAGACTGTGATGTGATCAGGCCCCAGACTGTGATGTGATGTGGGCCCAGACTGTGATGTGATCAGGCCCCAGACTGTGATGTGATCAGGCCCCAGACTGTGATGTGATGTGGGCCCAGACTGTGATGTGATGTGGGCCCAGACTGTGATGTGATCAGGCCCCAGACTGTGATGTGATGTGGGCCCAGACTGTGATGTGATCAGGCCCCAGACTGTGATGTGATGTGGGCCCAGACTGTGATGTGATCAGGCCCCAGACTGTGATGTGATGTGGGCCCAGACTGTGATGTGATCAGGCCCCAGACTGTGATGTGATCAGGCCCCAGACTGTGATGTGATGTGGCCCCAGACTGTGATGCGATGTGGGCCCAGACTGTGATGTGATCAGGCCCCAGACTGTGATGTGATGTGGGCCCAGACTGTGATGTGATCAGGCCCCAGACTGTGATGTGATCAGGCCCCAGACTGTGATGTGATCAGGCCCCAGACTGTGATGTGATCAGGCCCCAGACTGTCATGTGATGTGGCCCCAGACTGTGATGTGATGTGGGCCCAGACTGTGATGTGATGTGGGCCCAGACTGTGATGTGATCAGGCCCCAGACTGTGATGTGATCAGGCCCCAGACTGTGATGTGATGTGGGCCCAGACTGTGATGTGATCAGGCCCCAGACTGTGATGTGATGTGGGCCCAAACTGTGATGTGATCAGGCCCCAGACTGTGATGTGATCAGGCCCCAGACTGTGATGTGATGTGGGCCCAGACTGTGATGTGATCAGGCCCCAGACTGTGATGTGGGCCCAGACTGTGATGTGATCAGGCCCAAGACTGTGATGTGATCAGGCCCCAGACTGTGATGTGGGCCCAGACTGTGATGTGATCAGGCCCCAGACTGTGATGTGATGTGGGCCCAGACTGTGATGTGATGTGGGCCCAGACTGTGATGTGATGTGGGCCCAGACTGTGATGTGATCAGGCCCCAGACTGTGATGTGATGTGGCCCCAGACTGTGATGTGATCAGGCCCCAGACTGTGATGTGATGTGGGCCCAGACTGTGATGTGATCAGGCCCCAGGCTGTGAAGTGATGTGGGCCCCAGACTGTGATGTGATGTGTGCCCAGACTGTGATGTGATGTGGACCCAGACTGTGATGTGATCAGGCCCCAGACTGTGATGTGATGTGGGCCCAGACTGTGATGTGATGTGGGCCCAGACTGTGATGTGATGTGGGCCCAGACTGTGATGTGATCAGGCCCCAGACTGTGATATGATGTGGGCCCAGACTGTGATGTGCTCAGGCCCCAGACTGTGAAGTGATGTGGGCCCCAGACTGTGATGTGATCAGGCCCCAGACTGTGATGTGATGTGGGCCCCAGACTGTGATGTGATGTGGGCCCAGACTGTGATGTATTCAGGCCCCAGACTGTGATGTGATCAGGCCCCAGACTGTGATATGATCAGGCCCCAGACTGTGATGTGATCAGGCCCCAGACTGTGATGTGATCAGGCCCCAGACTGTGATGTGATGTGGGCCCCAGACTGTGATGTGATCAGGCCCCAGACTGTGATGTGATGTGGGCCCAGACTGTGATGTGATCAGGCCCCAGACTGTGATGTGATCAGGCCCCAGACTGTGATGTGATGTGGGCCCCAGACTGTGATGTGATGTGGGCCCCAGACTGTGATGTGATGTGGCCCCAGACTGTGATGTGATGTGGGCCCAGACTGTGATGTGATGTGGGCCCAGACTGTGATGTGATCAGGCCCCAGACTGTGATGTGATCAGGCCCCAGACTGTGATGTGATGTGGGCCCCAGACTGTGATGTGATGTGGCCCCAGACTGTGATGTGATGTGGGCCCAGACTGTGATGTGATCAGTCCCAAGACTGTGATGTGATCAGGCCCCAGACTGTGAAGTGATGTGGGCCCAGACTGTGATGTGATCAGGCCCCAGACTGTGATGTGATGTGGGCCCAGACTGTGATGTGATCAGGCCCCAGACTGTGATGTGATGTGGGCCCAGACTGTGATGTGATCAGGCCCCAGACTGTGATGTGATGTGGGCCCAGACTGTGATGTGATGTCAGCCCAGACTGTGATGTGATCAGGCCCCAGACTGTGATGTGATGTGGGCCCAGACTGTGATGTGATGTGGGCCCAGACTGTGATGTGATCAGGCCTCAGACTGTGAAGTGATGTGGGCCCCAGACTGTGATGTGATCAGGCCCCAGACTGTGATGTGATCAGGCCCCAGACTGTGATGTGATGTGGCCCCAGACTGTGATGTGATGTGTGGCCCAGACTGTGATGTGATCAGGCCCCAGACTGTGATGTGATGTGGGCCCAGACTGGGATGTGATCAGGCCCCAGACTGTGATGTGATCAGGCCCCAGACTGTGATGTGATCAGGCCCGAGACTGTGACGTGATGTGGGCCCAGACTGTGATGTGATGTGGGCCCAGACTGTGATGTGATCAGGCCCCAGACTGTGATGTGATCAGGCCCCAGACTGTGATGTGGGCCCAGACTGTGATGTGATCAGGCCCCAGACTGTGATGTGATCAGGCCCCAGACTGTGATGTGATCAGGCCCCAGACTGTGATGTGATCAGGCCCCAGACTGTGATGTGGGCCCAGACTGTGATGTGATCAGGCCCCAGACTGTGATGTGATCAGGCCCCAGACTGTGATGTGATCAGGCCCCAGACTGTGATGTGAACAGGCCCCAGACTGTGATGTGATCAGGCCCCAGACTGTGATGTGATCAGGCCCCAGACTGTGATGTGGGCCCCAGACTGTGATGTGATCAGGCCCCAGACTGTGATGTGATGTGGCCCCAGACTGTGATGTGATCAGGCCCCAGACTGTGATGTGATCAGGCCCCAGACTGTGATGTGATGTGGGCCCAGACTGTGATGTGATCAGGCCCCAGACTGTGATGTGATCAGGCCCCAGACTGTGATGTGATCAGGCCCCAGACTGTGATGTGATCAGGCCCCAGACTGTGATGTGATGTGGGCCCAGACTGTGATGTCATCAGGCCCCAGACTGTGATGTGATCAGGCCCCAGACTGTGATGTGATGTGGGCCCCAGACTGTGATGTGATGTGGGCCCCAGACTGTGATGTGATCAGGCCCCAGACTGTGATGTGATGTGGGCCCAGACTGTGATGTGATCAGGCCCCAGACTGTGATGTGATCAGGCCCCAGACTGTGATGTGATGTGGGCCCAGACTGTGATGTGATCAGGCCCCAGACTGTGATGTGATCAGGCCCCAGACTGTGATGTGATGTGGGCCCCAGACTGTGATGTGATGTGGGCCCCAGACTGTGATGTGATGTGGCCCCAGACTGTGATGTGATGTGGGCCCAGACTGTGATGTGATGTGGGCCCAGACTGTGATGTGATCAGGCCCCAGACTGTGATGTGATCAGGCCCCAGACTGTGATGTGATGTGGGCCCCAGACTGTGATGTGATGTGGCCCCAGACTGTGATGTGATGTGGGCCCAGATTGTGATGTGATCAGGCCCAAGACTGTGATGTGATCAGGCCCCAGACTGTGAAGTGATGTGGGCCCCAGACTGTGATGTGATCAGGCCCCAGACTGTGATGTGATGTGGGCCCAGACTGTGATGTGATCAGGCCCCAGACTGTGATGTGATGTGGCCCCAGACTGTGATGTGATGTGAGCCCAGACTGTGATGTGATCAGGCCCCAGACTGTGATGTGATGTGGGCCCCAGACTGTGATGTGATCAGGCCCCAGACTGTGATGTGATGTGGGCCCAGACTGTGATGTGATCAGGCCCCAGACTGTGATGTGATGTGGCCCCAGACTGTGATGTGATCAGGCCTCAGACTGTGAAGTGATGTGGGCCCCAGACTGTGATGTGATCAGGCCCCAGACTGTGATGTGATCAGGCCCCAGACTGTGATGTGATGTGGCCCCAGACAGTGATGTGATGTGGGGCCCAGACTGTGATGTGATCAGGCCCCAGACTGTGATGTGATGTGGGCCCAGAGTGGGATGTGATCAGGCCCCAGACTGTGATGTGATCAGGCCCCAGACTGTGATGTGATCAGGCCCGAGACTGTGATGTGATGTGGGCCCAGACTGTGATGTGATGTGGGCCCAGACTGTGATGTGATGTGGGCCCCAGACTGTGATGTGATGTGGCCCCAGACTGTGATGTGATGTGGGCCCAGACTGTGATGTGATCAGGCCCCAGACTGTGATGTGATGTGGGCCCCAGACTGTGATGTGATGTGAGCCCAGACTGTGATGTGATCAGGCCCCAGACTGTGATGTGATGTGGGCCCAGACTGTGATGTGATGTGGGCCCAGACTGTGATGTGATCAGGCCCCAGACTGTGATGGGATGTGGCCCCAGACTGTGATGTGATCAGGCCCCAGACTGTGATGTGATGTGGGCCCAGACTGTGATGTGATCAGGCCTCAGACTGTGAAGTGATGTGGGCCCCAGACTCTGATGTGATCAGGCCCCAGACTGTGATGTGATCAGGCCCCAGACTGTGATGTGATGTGGCCCCAGACTGTGATGTGATGTGGGGCCCAGACTGTGATGTGATCAGGCCCCAGACTGTGATGTGATGTGGGCCCAGACTGGGATGTGATCAGGCCCCAGACTGTGATGTGATCAGGCCCCAGACTGTGATGTGATCAGGCCCGAGACTGTGATGTGATGTGGGCCCAGACTGTGATGTGATGTTGGCCCAGACTGTGATGTGATGTGGGCCCCAGACTGTGAAGTGATGTGGCCCCAGACTGTGATGTGATGTGGGCCCAGACTGTGATGTGATCAGGCCCCAGACTGTGATGTGATGTGGGCCCCAGACTGTGATGTGATGTGGCCCCAGACTGTGATGTGATCAGGCCCCAGACTGTGATGTGATCAGGCCCCAGAATGTGATGTGGGCCCAGACTGTGATGTGATCAGGCCCCAGACTGTGATGTGATGTGGGCCCAGACTGTGATGTGATCAGGCCCCAGACTGTGATGTGGGCCCAGACTGTGATGTGATCAGGCCCCAGACTGTGATGTGGGCCCAGACTGTGATGTGATCAGGCCCCAGACTGTGATGTGATCAGGCCCCAGACTGTGATGTGGGCCCAGACTGTGATGTGATCAGGCCCCAGACTGTGATGTGATCAGGCCCCAGACTGTGATGTGATCAGGCCCCAGACTGTGATGTGATCAGGCCCCAGACTGTGATGTGGGCCCAGACTGTGATGTGATCAGGCCCCAGACTGTGATGTGATCAGGGCCCAGACTGTGATGTGATCAGGCCCCAGACTGTGATGTGGGCCCCAGACTGTGATGTGATGTGGGCCCAGACTGTGATGTGGGCCCCAGACTGTGATGTGATCAGGCCCCAGACTGTGATGTGATCAGGCCCCAGACTGTGATGTGATGTGGGCCCAGACTGTGATGTGATCAGGCCCCAGACTGTGATGTGATCAGGCCCCAGACTGTGAAGTGATGTGGCCCCAGACTGTGATGTGATCAGGCCCCAGACTGTGATGTGATGTGGGCCCAGACTGTGATGTGATCAGGCCTCAGACTGTGAAGTGATGTGGGCCCCAGACTGTGATGTGATCAGGCCCCAGACTGTGATGTGATCAGGCCCCAGACTGTGATGTGATGTGGCCCCAGACTGTGATGTGATGTGGGGCCCAGACTGTGATGTGATCAGGCCCCAGACTGTGATGTGATGTGGGCCCAGACTGGGATGTGATCAGGCCCCAGACTGTGATGTGTTCAGGCCCCAGACTGTGATGTGATCAGGCCCGAGACTGTGATGTGATGTGGGCCAAGACTGTGATGTGATGTGGGCCCAGACTGTGATGTGATGTGGGCCCCAGACTGTGATGTGATGTGGCCCCAGACTGTGATGTGATGTGGGCCCAGACTGTGATGTGATCAGGCCCCAGACTGTGATGTGATGTGGGCCCCAGACTGTGATGTGATGTGGCCCCAGACTGTGATGTGATCAGGCCCCAGACTGTGATGTGATCAGGCCCCAGACTGTGATGTGGGCCCAGACTGTGATGTGATCAGGCCCCAGACTGTGATGTGATGTGGGCCCAGACTGTGATGTGATCAGTCCCCAGACTGTGATGTGGGCCCAGACTGTGATGTGATCAGGCCCCAGACTGTGATGTGGGCCCAGACTGTGATGTGATCAGGCCCCAGACTGTGATGTGATCAGGCCCCAGACTGTGATGTGGGCCCCAGACTGTGATGTGATGTGGGCCCAGACTGTGATGTGATCAGGCCCCAGACTGTGATGTGATGTGGCCCCAGATTGTGATGTGTTCAGGCCCCAGACTGTGATGTGATCAGGCCCCAGACTGTGATGTGGGCCCAGACTGTGATGTGATCAGGCCCCAGACTGTGATGTGATGTGGGCCCAGACTGTGATGTGATGTGGGCCCAGACTGTGATGTGATGTGGGCCCAGACTGTGATGTGATCAGGCCCCAGACTGTGATGTGATGTGGCCCCAGACTGTGATGTGATCAGGCCCCAGACTGTGATGTGATGTGGGCCCAGACTGTGATGTGATCAGGCCCCAGGCTGTGAAGTGATGTGGGCCCCAGACTGTGATGTGATGTGTGCCCAGACTGTGATGTGATGTGGACCCAGACTGTGATGTGATCAGGCCCCAGACTGTGATGTGATGTGGGCCCAGACTGTGATGTGATGTGGGCCCAGACTGTGATGTGATGTGGGCCCAGACTGTGATGTGATCAGGCCCCAGACTGTGATATGATGTGGGCCCAGACTGTGATGTGCTCAGGCCCCAGACTGTGAAGTGATGTGGGCCCCAGACTGTGATGTGATCAGGCCCCAGACTGTGATGTGATGTGGGCCCCAGACTGTGATGTGATGTGGGCCCAGACTGTGATGTATTCAGGCCCCAGACTGTGATGTGATCAGGCCCCAGACTGTGATATGATCAGGCCCCAGACTGTGATGTGATCAGGCCCCAGACTGTGATGTGATCAGGCCCCAGACTGTGATGTGATGTGGGCCCCAGACTGTGATGTGATCAGGCCCCAGACTGTGATGTGATGTGGGCCCAGACTGTGATGTGATCAGGCCCCAGACTGTGATGTGATCAGGCCCCAGACTGTGATGTGATGTGGGCCCCAGACTGTGATGTGATGTGGGCCCCAGACTGTGATGTGATGTGGCCCCAGACTGTGATGTGATGTGGGCCCAGACTGTGATGTGATGTGGGCCCAGACTGTGATGTGATCAGGCCCCAGACTGTGATGTGATCAGGCCCCAGACTGTGATGTGATGTGGGCCCCAGACTGTGATGTGATGTGGCCCCAGACTGTGATGTGATGTGGGCCCAGACTGTGATGTGATCAGTCCCAAGACTGTGATGTGATCAGGCCCCAGACTGTGAAGTGATGTGGGCCCAGACTGTGATGTGATCAGGCCCCAGACTGTGATGTGATGTGGGCCCAGACTGTGATGTGATCAGGCCCCAGACTGTGATGTGATGTGGGCCCAGACTGTGATGTGATCAGGCCCCAGACTGTGATGTGATGTGGGCCCAGACTGTGATGTGATGTCAGCCCAGACTGTGATGTGATCAGGCCCCAGACTGTGATGTGATGTGGGCCCAGACTGTGATGTGATGTGGGCCCAGACTGTGATGTGATCAGGCCTCAGACTGTGAAGTGATGTGGGCCCCAGACTGTGATGTGATCAGGCCCCAGACTGTGATGTGATCAGGCCCCAGACTGTGATGTGATGTGGCCCCAGACTGTGATGTGATGTGTGGCCCAGACTGTGATGTGATCAGGCCCCAGACTGTGATGTGATGTGGGCCCAGACTGGGATGTGATCAGGCCCCAGACTGTGATGTGATCAGGCCCCAGACTGTGAGGTGATCAGGCCCGAGACTGTGACGTGATGTGGGCCCAGACTGTGATGTGATGTGGGCCCAGACTGTGATGTGATCAGGCCCCAGACTGTGATGTGATCAGGCCCCAGACTGTGATGTGGGCCCAGACTGTGATGTGATCAGGCCCCAGACTGTGATGTGATCAGGCCCCAGACTGTGATGTGATCAGGCCCCAGACTGTGATGTGATCAGGCCCCAGACTGTGATGTGGGCCCAGACTGTGATGTGATCAGGCCCCAGACTGTGATGTGATCAGGCCCCAGACTGTGATGTGATCAGGCCCCAGACTGTGATGTGAACAGGCCCCAGACTGTGATGTGATCAGGCCCCAGACTGTGATGTGATCAGGCCCCAGACTGTGATGTGGGCCCCAGACTGTGATGTGATCAGGCCCCAGACTGTGATGTGATCAGGCCCCAGACTGTGATGTGATGTGGGCCCAGACTGTGATGTGATCAGGCCCCAGACTGTGATGTGATCAGGCCCCAGACTGTGATGTGATCAGGCCCCAGACTGTGATGTGATCAGGCCCCAGACTGTGATGTGATGTGGGCCCAGACTGTGATGTCATCAGGCCCCAGACTGTGATGTGATCAGGCCCCAGACTGTGATGTGATGTGGGCCCCAGACTGTGATGTGATGTGGGCCCCAGACTGTGATGTGATCAGGCCCCAGACTGTGATGTGATGTGGGCCCAGACTGTGATGTGATCAGGCCCCAGACTGTGATGTGATCAGGCCCCAGACTGTGATGTGATGTGGGCCCAGACTGTGATGTGATCAGGCCCCAGACTGTGATGTGATCAGGCCCCAGACTGTGATGTGATGTGGGCCCCAGACTGTGATGTGATGTGGGCCCCAGACTGTGATGTGATGTGGCCCCAGACTGTGATGTGATGTGGGCCCAGACTGTGATGTGATGTGGGCCCAGACTGTGATGTGATCAGGCCCCAGACTGTGATGTGATCAGGCCCCAGACTGTGATGTGATGTGGGCCCCAGACTGTGATGTGATGTGGCCCCAGACTGTGATGTGATGTGGGCCCAGATTGTGATGTGATCAGGCCCAAGACTGTGATGTGATCAGGCCCCAGACTGTGAAGTGATGTGGGCCCCAGACTGTGATGTGATCAGGCCCCAGACTGTGATGTGATGTGGGCCCAGACTGTGATGTGATCAGGCCCCAGACTGTGATGTGATGTGGCCCCAGACTGTGATGTGATGTGAGCCCAGACTGTGATGTGATCAGGCCCCAGACTGTGATGTGATGTGGGCCCCAGACTGTGATGTGATCAGGCCCCAGACTGTGATGTGATGTGGGCCCAGACTGTGATGTGATCAGGCCCCAGACTGTGATGTGATGTGGCCCCAGACTGTGATGTGATCAGGCCTCAGACTGTGAAGTGATGTGGGCCCCAGACTGTGATGTGATCAGGCCCCAGACTGTGATGTGATCAGGCCCCAGACTGTGATGTGATGTGGCCCCAGACAGTGATGTGATGTGGGGCCCAGACTGTGATGTGATCAGGCCCCAGACTGTGATGTGATGTGGGCCCAGAGTGGGATGTGATCAGGCCCCAGACTGTGATGTGATCAGGCCCCAGACTGTGATGTGATCAGGCCCGAGACTGTGATGTGATGTGGGCCCAGACTGTGATGTGATGTGGGCCCAGACTGTGATGTGATGTGGGCCCCAGACTGTGATGTGATGTGGCCCCAGACTGTGATGTGATGTGGGCCCAGACTGTGATGTGATCAGGCCCCAGACTGTGATGTGATGTGCTCAGGCCCCAGACTGTGATGTGATGTGAGCCCAGACTGTGATGTGATCAGGCCCCAGACTGTGATGTGATGTGGGCCCAGACTGTGATGTGATGTGGGCCCAGACTGTGATGTGATCAGGCCCCAGACTGTGATGGGATGTGGCCCCAGACTGTGATGTGATCAGGCCCCAGACTGTGATGTGATGTGGGCCCAGACTGTGATGTGATCAGGCCTCAGACTGTGAAGTGATGTGGGCCCCAGACTCTGATGTGATCAGGCCCCAGACTGTGATGTGATCAGGCCCCAGACTGTGATGTGATGTGGCCCCAGACTGTGATGTGATGTGGGGCCCAGACTGGGATGTGATCAGGCCCCAGACTGTGATGTGATCAGGCCCCAGACTGTGATGTGATCAGGCCCGAGACTGTGATGTGATGTGGGCCCAGACTGTGATGTGATGTTGGCCCAGACTGTGATGTGATGTGGGCCCCAGACTGTGAAGTGATGTGGCCCCAGACTGTGATGTGATGTGGGCCCAGACTGTGATGTGATCAGGCCCCAGACTGCGATGTGATGTGGGCCCCAGACTGTGATGTGATGTGGCCCCAGACTGTGATGTGATCAGGCCCCAGACTGTGATGTGATCAGGCCCCAGACTGTGATGTGGGCCCAGACTGTGATGTGATCAGGCCCCAGACTGTGATGTGATGTGGGCCCAGACTGTGATGTGATCAGGCCCCAGACTGTGATGTGGGCCCAGACTGTGATGTGATCAGGCCCCAGACTGTGATGTGGGCCCAGACTGTGATGTGATCAGGCCCCAGACTGTGATGTGATCAGGCCCCAGACTGTGATGTGGGCCCAGACTGTGATGTGATCAGGCCCCAGACTGTGATGTGATCAGGCCCCAGACTGTGATGTGATCAGGCCCCAGACTGTGATGTGATCAGGCCCCAGACTGTGATGTGGGCCCAGACTGTGATGTGATCAGGCCCCAGACTGTGATGTGATCAGGGCCCAGACTGTGATGTGATCAGGCCCCAGACTGTGATGTGGGCCCCAGACTGTGATGTGATGTGGGCCCAGACTGTGATGTGGGCCCCAGACTGTGATGTGATCAGGCCCCAGACTGTGATGTGATCAGGCCCCAGACTGTGATGTGATGTGGGCCCAGACTGTGATGTGATCAGGCCCCAGACTGTGATGTGATCAGGCCCCAGACTGTGAAGTGATGTGGCCCCAGACTGTGATGTGATCAGGCCCCAGACTGTGATGTGATGTGGGCCCAGACTGTGATGTGATCAGGCCTCAGACTGTGAAGTGATGTGGGCCCCAGACTGTGATGTGATCAGGCCCCAGACTGTGATGTGATCAGGCCCCAGACTGTGATGTGATGTGGCCCCAGACTGTGATGTGATGTGGGGCCCAGACTGTGATGTGATCAGGCCCCAGACTGTGATGTGATGTGGGCCCAGACTGGGATGTGATCAGGCCCCAGACTGTGATGTGTTCAGGCCCCAGACTGTGATGTGATCAGGCCCGAGACTGTGATGTGATGTGGGCCAAGACTGTGATGTGATGTGGGCCCAGACTGTGATGTGATGTGGGCCCCAGACTGTGATGTGATGTGGCCCCAGACTGTGATGTGATGTGGGCCCAGACTGTGATGTGATCAGGCCCCAGACTGTGATGTGATGTGGGCCCCAGACTGTGATGTGATGTGGCCCCAGACTGTGATGTGATCAGGCCCCAGACTGTGATGTGATCAGGCCCCAGACTGTGATGTGGGCCCAGACTGTGATGTGATCAGGCCCCAGACTGTGATGTGATGTGGGCCCAGACTGTGATGTGATCAGGCCCCAGACTGTGATGTGGGCCCAGACTGTGATGTGATCAGGCCCCAGACTGTGATGTGGGCCCAGACTGTGATGTGATCAGGCCCCAGACTGTGATGTGATCAGGCCCCAGACTGTGATGTGGGCCCCAGACTGTGATGTGATGTGGGCCCAGACTGTGATGTGATCAGGCCCCAGACTGTGATGTGATGTGGGCCCAGACTGTGATGTGATCAGGCCCCAGACTGTGATGTGATCAGGCCCCAGACTGTGATGTGATCAGGCCCCAGACTGTGATGTGGGCCCAGACTGTGATGTGATCAGGCCCCAGACTGTGATGTGATCAGGCCCCAGACTGTGATGTGATCAGGCCCCAGACTGTGATGTGATCAGGCCCCAGACTGTGATGTGATCAGGGCCCAGACTGTGATGTGATCAGGCCCCAGACTGTGATGTGGGCCCCAGACTGTGATGTGATGTGGGCCCAGACTGTGATGTGGGCCCCAGACTGTGATGTGATCAGGCCCCAGACTGTGATGTGATCAGGCCCCAGACTGTGATGTGATGTGGGCCCAGACTGTGATGTGATCAGGCCCCAGACTGTGATGTGATCAGGCCCCAGACTGTGAAGTGATGTGGGCCCCAGACTGTGATGTGATCAGGCCCCAGACTGTGATGTGATCAGGCCCCAGACTGTGATGTGATCAGGCCCCAGACTGTGATGTGATCAGGCCCCAGACTGTGAAGTGATGTGGGCCCCAGACTGTGATGTGATCAGGCCCCAGACTGTGATGTGATGTGGGCCCAGACTGTGATGTGATGTGGCCCCAGACTGTGATGTGATCAGGCCCCAGACTGTGATGTGATCAGGCCCCAGACTGTGATGTGATGTGGGCCCCAGACTGTGATGTGATCAGGCCCCAGACTGTGATGTGATCAGGTCCCAGACTGTGATGTGATGTGGGCCCCAGACTGTGATGTGATCAGGCCCCAGACTGTGATGTGATCAGGCCCCAGACTGTGATGTGATCAGGCCCCAGACTGTGATGTGATGTGGGCCCCAGACTGTGATGTGATCAGGCCCCAGACTGTGATGTGATGTGGGCCCCAGACTGTGATGTGATGTGGGCCCAGACTGTGATGTGATCAGGCCCCAGACTGTGATGTGATGTGGGCCCAGACTGTGATGTGATGTGGGCCCCAGACTGTGATGTGATCAGGCCCCAGACTGTGATGTGATGTGGGCCCAGACTGTGATGTGATCAGGCCCCAGACTGTGATGTGATCAGGCCCCAGACTGTGATGTGATCAGGCCCCAGACTGTGATGTGATGTGGGCCCAGACTGTGATGTGATCAGGCCCCAGACTGTGATGTGATCAGGCCCCAGACTGTGATGTGATGTGGGCCCAGACTGTGATGTGATCAGGCCCCAGACTGTGATGTGATCAGGCCCCAGAATGTGATGTGACCAAGCCCCAGACTGTGAAGTGATGTGGGCCCAGACTGTGATGTGATGTGGGCCCCAGACTGTGATGTGATCAGGCCCCAGACTGTGATGTGATGTGGGCCCAGACTGTGATGTGATGTGGCCCCAGACTGTGATGTGATCAGGCCCCAGACTGTGATGTGATGTGGGCCCAGACTGTGATGTGATCAGGCCCCAGACTGTGATGTGATCAGGCCCCAGACTGTGATGTGATGTGGGCCCAGACTGTGATGTGATCAGGCCCCAGACTGTGATGTGATGTGGGCCCCAGACTGTGATGTGATCAGGCCCCAGACTGTGATGTGATCAGGCCCCAGACTGTGATGTGATGTGGCCCCAGACTGTGATGTGATCAGGCCCCAGACTGTGATGTGATGTGGGCCCCAGACTGTGATGTGATCAGGCCCCAGACTGTGATGTGATCAGGCCCCAGACTGTGATGTGATCAGGCCCCAGACTGTGATGTGATGTGGGCCCAGACTGTGATGTGATCAGGCCCCAGACTGTGATGTGATGTGGGCCCAGACTGTGATGTGATCAGGCCCCAGACTGTGAAGTGATGTGGGCCCCAGACTGTGATGTGATGTGGGCCCAGACTGTGATGTGATCAGGCCCCAGACTGTGATGTGATCAGGCCCCAGACTGTGATGTGATGTGGGCCCAGACTGTGATGTGATCAAGCCCCAGACTGTGATGTGATCAGGCCCCAGACTGTGATGTGATGTGGCCCCAGACTGTGATGTGATGTGGGCCCAGACTGTGATGTGATCAGGCCCCAGACTGTGATGTGATCAGGCCCCAGACTGTGATGTGATGTGGCCCCAGACTGTGATGTGATGTGGGCCCAGACTGTGATGTGATCAGGCCCCAGACTGTGATGTGATGTGGGCCCAGACTGTGATGTGATCAGGCCCCAGACTGTGATGTGATGTGGGCCCCAGACTGTGATGTGATGTGGCCCCAGACTGTGATGTGATGTGGGCCCCAGACTGTGATGTGATGTGGGCACCAGACTGTGATGTGATCAGGCCCCAGACTGTGATGTGATCAGGCCCCAGACTGTGATGTGATGTGGGCCCCAGACTGTGATGTGATGTGGCCCCAGACTGTGATGTGATGTGGGCCCAGACTGTGATGTGATGTGGGCCCCAGAATGTGATGTGATGTGTCCCCAGACTGTGATGTGATCAGGCCCCAGACTGTGATGTGATCAGGCCCCAGACTGTGATGTGGGCCCAGACTGTGATGTGATCAGGCCCCAGACTGTGATGTGATCAGGCCCCAGACTGTGATGTGATGTGGCCCCAGACTGTGATGTGATGTGGGCCCAGACTGTGATGTGATCAGGCCCCAGACTGTGATGTGGGCCCAGACTGTGATGTGATCAGGCCCCAGACTGTGATGTGGGCCCAGACTGTGATGTGATCAGGCCCCAGACTGTGATGTGATCAGGCCCCAGACTGTGATGTGGGCCCAGACTGTGATGTGATCAGGCCCCAGACTGTGATGTGATCAGGCCCCAGACTGTGATGTGATGTGGCCCCAGACTGTGATGTGATCAGGCCCCAGACTGTGATGTGATGTGGGCCCAGACTGTGATGTGATCAGGCCCCAGGCTGTGAAGTGATGTGGGCCCCAGACTGTGATGTGATCAGGCCTCAGACTGTGATGTGATGTGGGCCCAGACTGTGATGTGATCAGGCCCCAGACTGTGAAGTGATGTGGGCCCCAGACTGTGATGTGATCAGGCCCCAGACTGTGATGTGATCAGGCCCCAGACTGTGATGTGATCAGGCCCCAGACTGTGAAGTGATGTGGGCCCCAGACTGTGATGTGATCAGGCCCCAGACTGTGATGTGATGTGGGCCCAGACTGTGATGTGATGTGGCCCCAGACTGTGATGTGATCAGGCCCCAGACTGTGATGTGATGTGGGCCCAGACTGTGATGTGATCAGGCCCCAGACTGTGATGTGATTTGGGCCCCAGACTGTGATGTGATGTGGGCCCAGACTGTGATGTGATCAGGCCCCAGACTGTGATGTGATCAGGCCCCAGACTGTGAAGTGATGTGGGCCCCAGACTGTGATGTGATGTGGGTCCCAGACTGTGATGTGATGTGGGCCCAGACTGTGACGTGATCAGGCCCCAGACTGTGAAGTGATATGGGCCCCAGACTGTGATGTGATCAGGCCCCAGACTGTGATGTGATGTGGACCCAGAATGTGATGTGATCAGGCCCCAGACTGTGATGTGATGTGGACCCAGAATGTGATGTGATCAGGCCCCAGAATGTGATGTGATCAGGCCCCAGACTGTGATGTGATGTGGGCCCCAGACTGTGATGTGATGTGGACCCAGACTGTGATGTGATCAGGCCCCAGACTGTGATGTGATCAGGCCCCAGACTGTGATGTGATGTGGGCCCAGACTGTGATGTGATCAGGCCCCAGACTGTGATGTGATGTGGGCCCAGACTGTGATGTGATCAGGCCCCAGACTGTGATGTGATCAGGCCCCAGACTGTGATGTGATGTGGCCCCAGACTGTGATGTGATGTGGGCCCAGACTGTGATGTGATCAGGCCCCAGACTGTGATGTGATGTGGGCCCCAGACTGTGATGTGATGTGGCCCCAGACTGTGATGTGATGTGGGCCCCAGACTGTGATGTGATGTGGGCCCCAGACTGTGATGTGATGTGGCCCCAGACTATGATGTGATCAGGCCCCAGACTGTGATGTGATCAGGCCCCAGACTGTGATGTGATGTGGGCCCCAGACTGTGATGTGATGTGGCCCCAGACTGTGATGTGATGTGGGCCCAGACTGTGATGTGATGTGGGCCCCAGACTGTGATGTGATGTGGCCCCAGACTGTGATGTGATCAGGCCCCAGACTGTGATGTGATCAGGCCCCAGACTGTGATGTGATCAGGCCCCAGACTGTGATGTGATGTGGGCCCAGACTGTGATGTGATCAGGCCCCAGACTGTGATGTGATGTGGCCCCAGACTGTGATGTGATGTGGGCCCCAGACTGTGATGTGATGTGGGCCCCAGACTGTGATGTGATCAGGCCCCAGACTGTGATGTGATCAGGCCCCAGACTGTGATGTGATGTGGGCCCCAGACTGTAATGTGATGTGGGCCCAGACTGTGATGTGATGTGGGCCCCAGACTGTGATGTGATGTGGCCCCAGATTGTGATGTGTTCAGGCCCCAGACTGTGATGTGATCAGGCCCCAGACTGTGATGTGGGCCCAGACTGTGATGTGATCAGGCCCCAGACTCTGATGTGATCAGGCCCCAGACTGTGATGTGATGTGACCCCAGACTGTGATGTGATGTGGGCCCCAGACTGTGATGTGATGTGGGCCCCAGACTGTGATGTGATCAGGCCCCAGACTGTGATGTGATCAGGCCCCAGACTGTGATGTGATGTGGGCCCCAGACTGTAATGTGATGTGGGCCCAGACTGTGATGTGATGTGGGCCCCAGACTGTGATGTGATGTGGCCCCAGATTGTGATGTGTTCAGGCCCCAGACTGTGATGTGATCAGGCCCCAGACTGTGATGTGGGCCCAGACTGTGATGTGATCAGGCCCCAGACTGTGATGTGGGCCCAGACTGTGATGTGATCAGGCCCCAGACTGTGATGTGATCAGGCCCCAGACTGTGATGTGGGCCCAGACTGTGATGTGATCAGGCCCCAGGCTGTGAAGTGATGTGGGCCCCAGACTGTGATGTGATCAGGCCCCAGACTGTGATGTGATGTGGGCCCAGACTGTGATGTGATCAGGCCCCAGACTGTGAAGTGATGTGGGCCCCAGACTGTGATGTGATCAGGCCCCAGACTGTGATGTGATCAGGCCCCAGACTGTGATGTGATCAGGCCCCAGACTGTGAAGTGATGTGGGCCCCAGACTGTGATGTGATCAGGCCCCAGACTGTGATGTGATGTGGGCCCAGACTGTGATGTGATGTGGCCCCAGACTGTGATGTGATCAGGCCCCAGACTGTGATGTGATGTGGGCCCAGACTGTGATGTGATCAGGCCCCAGACTGTGATGTGATGTGGGCCCCAGACTGTGATGTGATGTGGGCCCAGACTGTGATGTGATCAGGCCCCAGACTGTGATGTGATCAGGCCCCAGACTGTGAAGTGATGTGGGCCCCAGACTGTGATGTGATGTGGGTCCCAGACTGTGATGTGATGTGGGCCCAGACTGTGATGTGATCAGGCCCCAGACTGTGATGTGATGTGGCCCCAGACTGTGATGTGATCAGGTCCCAGACTGTGAAGTGATATGGGCCCCAGACTGTGATGTGATCAGGCCCCAGACTGTGAAGTGATGTGGGCCCCAGACTGCGATGTGATCAGGCCCCAGACTGTGATGTGATCAGGCCCCAGACTGTGAAGTGATGTGGGCCCCAGACTGTGATGTGATGTGGGCCCAGACTGTGATGTGATGTGGCCCCAGACTGTGATGTGATGTGGGCCCAGACTGTGATGTGATCAGGCCCCAGACTGTGATGTGATGTGGGCCCAGACTGTGATGTGATCAGGCCCCAGACTGTGATGTGATGTGGGCCCCAGACTGTGATGTGATGTGGCCCCAGACTGTGATGTGATGTGGGCCCCAGACTGTGATGTGATGTGGGCCCCAGACTGTGATGTGATCAGGCCCCAGACTGTGATGTGATCAGGCCCCAGACTGTGATGTGATGTGGGCCCCAGACTGTGATGTGATATGGCCCCAGACTGTGATGTGATGTGGGCCCAGACTGTGATGTGATGTGGGCCCCAGACTGTGATGTGATGTGGCCCCAGACTGTGATGTGATCAGGCCCTAGACTGTGATGTGATCAGGCCCCAGACTGTGATGTGGGCCCAGACTGTGATGTGATCAGGCCCCAGACTGTGATGTGATCAGGCCCCAGACTGTGATGTGATGTGGCCCCAGACTGTGATGTGATGTGGGCCCAGACTGTGATGTGATCAGGCCCCAGACTGTGATGTGGGCCCAGACTGTGATGTGATCAGGCCCCAGACTGTGATGTGGGCCCAGACTGTGATGTGATCAGGCCCCAGACTGTGATGTGATCAGGCCCCAGACTGTGATGTGATCAGGCCCCAGACTGTGATGTGGGCCCAGACTGTGATGTGATCAGGCCCCAGACTGTGATGTGATCAGGCCCCAGACTGTGATGTGATGTGGCCCCAGACTGTGATGTGATCAGGCCCCAGACTGTGATGTGATGTGGGCCCAAACTGTGATGTGATCAGGCCCCAGGCTGTGAAGTGATGTGGGCCCAGACTGTGATGTGATCAGGCCCCAGACTGTGATGTGATCAGGCCCCAGACTGTGAAGTGATGTGGGCCCCAGACTGTGATGTGATCAGGCCCCAGACTGTGATGTGATGTGGGCCCAGACTGTGATGTGATCAGGCCCCAGACTGTGAAGTGATGTGGGCCCAGACTGTGATGTGATCAGGCCCCAGACTGTGATGTGATCAGGCCCCAGACTGTGATGTGATGTGGGCCCAGACTGTGATGTGATGTGGGCCCAGACTGTGATGTGATCAGGCCCCAGACTGTGAAGTGATGTGGGCCCCAGACTGTGATGTGATCAGGCCCCAGACTGTGATGTGATCAGGCCCCAGACTGTGATGTGATCAGGCCCCAGACTGTGAAGTGATGTGGGCCCCAGACTGTGATGTGATCAGGCCCCAGACTGTGATGTGATGTGGGCCCAGACTGTGATGTGATGTGGCCCCAGACTGTGATGTGATCAGGCCCCAGACTGTGATGTGATGTGGGCCCCAGACTGTGATGTGATGTGGGCCCAGACTGTGATGTGATCAGGCCCCAGACTGTGATGTGATCAGGCCCCAGACTGTGAAGTGATGTGGGCCCCAGACTGTGATGTGATGTGGGTCCCAGACTGTGATGTGATGTGGGCCCAGACTGTGATGTGATCAGGCCCCAGACTGTGATGTGATCAGGCCCCAGACTGTGAAGTGATATGGGCCCCAGACTGTGATGTGATGTGGCCCCAGACTGTGATGTGATATGGGCCCAGACTGTGATGTGATCAGGCCCCAGACTGTGATGTGATCAGGCCCCAGACTGTGATGTGATCAGGCCCCAGACTGTGATGTGATGTGGGCCCAGACTGTGATGTGATGTGGCCCCAGACTGTGATGTGATCAGGCCCCAGACTGTGATGTGATGTGGACCCAGACTGTGATGTGATCAGGCCCCAGACTGTGATGTGATGTGGGCCAAGACTGTGATGTGATCAGGCCCCAGACTGTGATGTGATCAGGCCCCAGACTGTGATGTGATGTGGCCCCAGACTGGGATGTGATGTGGGCCCAGACTGTGATGTGATCAGGCCCCAGACTGTGATGTGATGTGGGCCCCAGACTGTGATGTGATGTGGCCCCAGACTGTGATGTGATGTGGGCCCCAGACTGTGATGTGATGTGGGCCCCAGACTGTGATGTGATGTGGCCCCAGACTATGATGTGATCAGGCCCCAGACTGTGATGTGATCAGGCCCCAGACTGTGATGTGATGTGGGCCCCAGACTGTGATGTGATGTTGTGCCAGACTGTGATGTGATGTGGGCCCAGACTGTGATGTGATGTGGGCCCCAGACTGTGATGTGATGTGGGCCCAGACTGTGATGTGGCCCCAGACTGTGATGTGATCAGGCCCCAGACTGTGATGTGATCAGGCCCCAGACTGTGATGTGATCAGGCCCCAGACTGTGATGTGATGTGGGCCCAGACTGTGATGTGATCAGGCCCCAGACTGTGATGTGATGTGGCCCCAGACTGTGATGTGATGTGGCCCCAGACTGTGATGTGATCAGGCCCCAGACTGTGATGTGATGTGGGCCCAGACTGTGATGTGATCAGGCCCCAGACTGTGATGTGATGTGGGCCCCAGACTGTGATGTGATGTGGGCCCAGACTGTGATGTGATCAGGCCCAAGACTGTGATGTGATCAGGCCCCAGACTGTGATGTGATGTGGGCCCAGACTGTGATGTGATGTGGGCCCAGACTGTGATGTGATCAGGCCCCAGACTGTGATGTGATGTGGGCCCAGACTGTGATGTGATCAGGCCCCAGACTGTGATGTGATCAGGCCCCAGACTGTGATGTGATGTGGCCCCAGACTGTGATGTGATGTGGGCCCAGACTGTGATGTGATCAGGCCCCAGACTGTGATGTGATGTGGGCCCAGACTGTGATGTGATCAGGCCCCAGACTGTGATGTGATGTGGGCCCCAGACTGTGATGTGATGTGGCCCCAGACTGTGATGTGATGTGGGCCCCAGACTGTGATGTGATGTGGGCCCCAGACTGTGGTGTGATCAGGCCCCAGACTGTGATGTGATCAGGCCCCAGACTGTGATGTGATCAGGCCCCAGACTGTGATGTCATGTGGGCCCCAGACTGTGATGTGATGTGGCCCCAGACTGTGATGTGATCAGGCCCCAGACTGTGATGTGATGTGGTCCCCAGACTGTGATGTGATGTGGGCCCCAGACTGTGATGTGATGTGGCCCCAGACTGTGATGTGATCAGGCCCCAGACTGTGATGTGATCAGGCCCCAGACTGTGATGTGATGTGGGCCCCAGACTGTGATGTGATGTGGCCCCAGACTGTAATGTGATGTGGGCCCAGACTGTGATGTGATGTGGGCCCCAGACTGTGATGTGATGTGGCCCCAGACTGTGATGTGATCAGGCCCCAGACTGTGATGTGATCAGGCCCCAGACTGTGATGTGGGCCCAGACTGTGATGTGATCAGGCCCCAGACTGTGATGTGATCAGGCCCCAGACTGTGATGTGATGTGGCCCCAGACTGTGATGTGATGTGGGCCCAGACTGTGATGTGATCAGGCCCCAGACTGTGATGTGGGCCCAGACTGTGATGTGATCAGGCCCCAGACTGTGATGTGATCAGGCCCCAGACTGTGAAATGATGTGGGCCCCAGACTGTGATGTGATGTGGCCCCAGACTGTGATGTGATCAGGCCCCAGACTGTGATGTGATGTGGGCCCAGACTGTGATGTGATCAGGCCCCAGACTGTGATGTGATGTGGGCCCCAGACTGTGATGTGATGTGGGCCCAGACTGTGATGTGATCAGGCCCCAGACTGTGATGTGATCAGGCCCCAGACTGTGAAGTGATGTGGGCCCCAGACTGTGATGTGATGTGGGTCCCAGACTGTGATGTGATGTGGGCCCAGACTGTGATGTGATCAGGCCCCAGACTGTGATGTGATGTGGCCCCAGACTGTGATGTGATCAGGCCCCAGACTGTGAAGTGATGTGGGCCCCAGACTGCGATGTGATCAGGCCCCAGACTGTGATGTGATCAGGCCCCAGACTGTGAAGTGATGTGGGCCCCAGACTGTGATGTGATCAGGCCCCAGACTGTGATGTGATCAGGCCCCAGACTGTGAAGTGATGTGGGCCCCAGACTGTGATGTGATCAGGCCCCAGACTGTGATGTGATCAGGCCCCAGACTGTGATGTGATCAGGCCCCAGACTGTGATGTGATGTGGGCCCAGACTGTGATGTGATGTGGGCCCAGACTGTGATGTGATGTGGCCCCACACTGTGATGTGATCAGGCCCCAGACTGTGATGTGATGTGGACCCAGACTGTGATGTGATCAGGCCCCAGACTGTGATGTGATGTGGGCACCAGACTGTGATGTGATGTGGGCCCAGACTGTGATGTGATCAGGCCCCAGACTGTGATGTGATCAGGCCCCAGACTGTGATGTGATGTGGGCCCAGACTGTGATGTGATCAGGCCCCAGACTGTGATGTGATGTGGGCCCAGACTGTGATGTGATCAGGCCCCAGACTGTGATGTGATCAGGCCCCAGACTGTGATGTGATGTGGCCCCAGACTGTGATGTGATGTGGGCCCAGACTGTGATGTGATCAGGCCCCAGACTGTGATGTGATGTGGGCCCCAGACTGTGATGTGATGTGGCCCCAGACTGTGATGTGATGTGGGCCCCAGACTGTGATGTGATGTGGGCCCCAGACTGTGATGTGATGTGGCCCCAGACTATGATGTGATCAGGCCCCAGACTGTGATGTGATCAGGCCCCAGACTGTGATGTGATGTGGACCCCAGACTGTGATGTGATCAGGCCCCAGACTGTGATGTGATCAGGCCCCAGACTGTGATGTGATGTGGGCCCAGACTGTGATGTGATCAGGCCCCAGACTGTGATGTGATGTGGCCCCAGACTGTGATGTGATGTGGCCCCAGACTGTGATGTGATCAGGCCCCAGACTGTGATGTGATGTGGCCCCAGACTGTGATGTGATCTGGCCCCAGACTGTGATGTGATGTGGGCCCCAGACTGTGATGTGATGTGGGCCCCAGACTGTGATGTGATGTGGCCCCAGACTGTGATGTGATCAGGCCCCAGACTGTGATGTGATCAGGCCCCAGACTGTGATGTGATGTGGGCCCAGACTGTGATGTGGGCCCAGACTGTGATGTGATCAGGCTCCACACTGTGATGTGATCAGGCCCCAGACTGTAATGTGATCAGGCCCCAGACTGTGATGTGATCAGGCCCCAGACTGTGATGTGGGCCCAGACTGTGATGTGATCAGGCCCCAGACTGTGATGTGGGCCCAGACTGTGATGTGATCAGGCCCCAGACTGTGATGTGATCAGGCCCCAGACTGTGATGTGATCAGGCCCCAGACTGTGATGTGATCAGGCCCCAGACTGTGATGTGATCAGGCCCCAGACTGTGATGTGATCAGGCCCCAGACTGTGATGTGATCAGGCCCCAGACTGTGATGTGATCAGGCCCCAGACTGTGATGTGATCAGGCCCCAGACTGTGATGTGATGTGGCCCCAGACTGTGATGTGATCAGGCCCCAGACTGTGATGTGATGTGGGCCCAGACTGTGATGTGATGTGGGCCCAGACTGTGATGTGATCAGGCCCCAGACTGTGATGTGATCAGGCGCCAGACTGTGATGTGATGTGGGCCCAGACTGTGATGTGATGTGGGCCCTGACTGTGATGTGATCACGCCCCAGACTGTGATGTGATCAGGCCCCAGACTGTGATGTGATGTGGGCCCAGACTGTGATGTGGTCAGGCCCCAGACTGTGATGTGATGTGGGCCCCAGACTGTGATGTGATCAGGCCCCAGACTGTGATGTGATCAGGCCCCAGACTGTGATGTGATCAGGCCCCAGACTGTGATGTGGTCAGGCCCCAGACTGTGATGTGATGTGGGCCCAGACTGTGATGTGGGCCCCAGATTGTGATGTGATCAGGCCCCAGACTGTGATGTGATCAGGCCCCAGACTGTGATGTGATCAGGCCCCAGACTGTGATGTGATGTGGGCCCAGACTGTGATGTGATCAGGCCCCAGACTGTGATGTGATCAGGCCCCAGACTGTGATGTGATGTGGGCCCAGACTGTGATGTGATGTGGGCCCAGACTGTGATGTGATCAGGCCCCAGACTGTGATGTGATGTGGGCCCAGACTGTGATATGATGTGGGCCCAGACTGTGATGTGATCAGGCCCCAGACTGTGATGTGATCAGGCCCCAGACTGTGATGTGATCAGGCCCCAGACTGTGATGTGATGTGGGCCCAGACTGTGATGTGATCAGGCCCCAGACTGTGATGTGATCAGGCCCCAGACTGTGATGTGATCAGGCCCCAGACTGTGATGTGATCAGGCCCCAGACTGTGATGTGATCAGGCCCCAGACTGTGATGTGATGTAGGCCCAGACTGTGATGTGATGTGGCCCCAGACTGTGATGTGATCAGGCCCCAGACTGTGATGTGATGTGGGCCCCAGACTGTGATGTGATGTGGGCCCAGACTGTGATGTGATCAGGCCCCAGACTGTGATGTGATCAGGCCCCAGACTGTGATGTGATCAGGCCCCAGACTGTGATGTGATGTGGGCCCAGACTGTGATGTGATCAGGCCCCAGACTGTGATGTGATGTGGGCCCCAGACTGTGATGTGATGTGGGCCCAGACTGTGATGTGATCAGGCCCCAGACTGTGATGTGATCAGGCCCCAGACTGTGATGTGATGTGGGCCCAGACTGTGATGTGATCAGGCCCCGGACTGTGATGTGATGTGGGCCCAGACTGTGATGTGATGTGGGCCCCAGACTGTGATGTGATGTGGGCCCAGACTGTGATGTGATCAGGCCCCAGACTGTGATGTGATCAGGCCCCAGACTGTGATGTGATGTGGGCCCAGACTGTGATGTGCTCAGGCCCCAGACTGTGATGTGATGTGGCCCCAGACTGTGATGTGATCAGGCCCCAGACTGTGATGTGATGTGGGCCCAGACTGTGATGTGATCAGGCCCCAGACTGTGAAGTGATGTGTGCCCCAGACTGTGATGTGATCAGGCCCCTGACTGTGATGTGATGTGGCCCCAGACTGTGATGTGATGTGGGCCCAGACTGTGATGTGATGTGGGCCCAGACTGTGATGTGATCAGGCCCCAGACTGTGAAGTGATGTGGGCCCTAGACTGTGATGTGATCAGGCCCCAGACTGTGATGTGATCAGGCCCCAGACTGTGATGTGGGCCCAGACTGTGATGTGATCAGGCCCCAGACTGTGATGTGATCAGGCCCCAGACTGTGATGTGATCAGGCCCCAGACTGTGATGTGATCAGGCCCCAGACTGTGATGTGATCAGGCCCCAGACTGTGATGTGATCAGGCCCCAGACTGTGATGTGATCAGGCCCCAGACTGTGATGTGATCAGGCCCCAGACTGTGATGTGATGTGGGCCCAGACTGTGATGTGATGTGGGCCCAGACTGTGATGTGATCAGGCCCCAGACTGTGATGTGATCAGGCGCCAGACTGTGATGTGATGTGGGCCCAGACTGTGATGTGATGTGGGCGCTGACTGTGATGTGATCAGGCCCCAGACTGTGATGTGATCAGGCCCCAGACTGTGATGTGATGTGGGCCCAGACTGTGATGTGGTCAGGCCCCAGACTGTGATGTGATGTGGGCCCCAGACTGTGATGTGATCAGGCCCCAGACTGTGATGTGATCAGGCCCCAGACTGTGATGTGATCAGGCCCCAGACTGTGATGTGGTCAGGCCCCAGACTGTGATGTGATGTGGGCCCAGACTGTGATGTGGGCCCCAGATTGTGATGTGATCAGGCCCCAGACTGTGATGTGATCAGGCCCCAGACTGTGATGTGATCAGGCCCCAGACTGTGATGTGATGTGGGCCCAGACTGTGATGTGATGTGGGCCCAGACTGTGATGTGATCAGGCCCCAGACTGTGATGTGATCAGGCCCCAGACTGTGATGTGATGTGGGCCCAGACTGTGATGTGATGTGGGCCCAGACTGTGATGTGATCAGGCCCCAGACTGTGATGTGATGTGGGCCCAGACTGTGATATGATGTGGGCCCAGACTGTGATGTGATCAGGCCCCAGACTGTGATGTGATCAGGCCCCAGACTGTGATGTGATCAGGCCCCAGACTGTGATGTGATGTGGGCCCAGACTGTGATGTGATCAGGCCCCAGACTGTGATGTGATCAGGCCCCAGACTGTGATGTGATCAGGCCCCAGACTGTGATGTGATCAGGCCCCAGACTGTGATGTGATCAGGCCCCAGACTGTGATGTGATGTAGGCCCAGACTGTGATGTGATGTGGCCCCAGACTGTGATGTGATCAGGCCCCAGACTGTGATGTGATGTGGGCCCCAGACTGTGATGTGATGTGGGCCCAGACTGTGATGTGATCAGGCCCCAGACTGTGATGTGATCAGGCCCCAGACTGTGATGTGATCAGGCCCCAGACTGTGATGTGATGTGGGCCCAGACTGTGATGTGATCAGGCCCCAGACTGTGATGTGATGTGGGCCCCAGACTGTGATGTGATGTGGGCCCAGACTGTGATGTGATCAGGCCCCAGACTGTGATGTGATCAGGCCCCAGACTGTGATGTGATGTGGGCCCAGACTGTGATGTGATCAGGCCCCGGACTGTGATGTGATGTGGGCCCAGACTGTGATGTGATGTGGGCCCCAGACTGTGATGTGATGTGGGCCCAGACTGTGATGTGATCAGGCCCCAGACTGTGATGTGATCAGGCCCCAGACTGTGATGTGATGTGGGCCCAGACTGTGATGTGATCAGGCCCCAGACTGTGATGTGATGTGGCCCCAGACTGTGATGTGATCAGGCCCCAGACTGTGATGTGATCAGGCCCCAGACTGTGATGTGATCAGGCCCCAGACTGTGAAGTGATGTGGGCCCCAGACTGTGATGTGATCAGGCCCCAGACTGTGATGTGATGTGGCCCCAGACTGTGATGTGATGTGGGCCCAGACTGTGATGTGATGTGGGCCCAGACTGTGATGTGATCAGGCCCCAGACTGTGAAGTGATGTGGGCCCTAGACTGTGATGTGATCAGGCCCCAGACTGTGATGTGATCAGGCCCCAGACTGTGATGTGATCAGGCCCCAGACTGTGATGTGATGTGGGCCCCAGACTGTGATGTGATCAGGCCCCAGACTGTGATGTGACCAGGCCCCAGACTGTGATGTGATGTGGCCCCAGACTGTGATGTGATCAGACCCCAGACTGTGATGTGATCAGGCCCCAGACTGTGATGTGATGTGGGCCC
The DNA here is from genome assembly GCF_044704955.1 of Pristiophorus japonicus. Taxonomy (NCBI): domain Eukaryota; kingdom Metazoa; phylum Chordata; class Chondrichthyes; family Pristiophoridae; genus Pristiophorus; species Pristiophorus japonicus. The sequence continues at coordinate 27,064 of NW_027250852.1, read as the reverse complement.
AGACTGTGATGTGATCAGGCCCCAGACTGTGATGTGATGTGGGCCCCAGACTGTGATGTGATGTGGCCCCAGACTGTGATGTGATGTGGGCCCCAGACTGTGATGTGATGTGGCCCCAGACTGTGATGTGATGTGGGCCCAGACTGTGATGTGATGTGGCCCCAGACTGTGATGTGATGTGGGCCCAGACTGTGATGTGATCAGGCCCCAGACTGTGATGTGATCAGGCCCCAGACTGTGATGTGATGTGGCCCCAGACTGTGATGTGATGTGGCCCCAGACTGTGATGTGATGTGGGCCCAGACTGTGATGTGATCAGGCCCCAGACTGTGATGTGATGTGGGCCCAGACTGTGATGTGATCAGGCCCCAGACTGTGATGTGATCAGGCCCCAGACTGTGATGTGACCAGGCCCCAGACTGTGATGTGATGTGGGCACCAGACTGTGAAGTGGGCCCAAACTGTGATGTGATCAGGCCCCAGACTGTGATGTGATCAGGCCCCAGACTGTGATGTGATGTGGCCCCTGACTGTGATGTGATGTGGGCCCCAGACTGTGATGTGATCAGGCCCCAGACTGTGATGTGATCAGGCCCCAGACTGTGATGTGATCAGGCCCCAGACTGTGATGTGATGTGGGCCCCAGACTGTGATGTGATGTGGCCCCAAACTGTGATGTGATGTGGGCCCAGACTGTGATGTGATGTGGCCCCAGACTGTGATGTGATGTGGCCCCAGACTGTGATGTGATCAGGCCCCAGACTGTGATGTGATCAGGCACCAGACTGTGATGTGATCAGGCCCCAGACTGTGATGTGATGTGGGCCCAGACTGTGATGTGATCAGGCCCCAGACTGTGATGTGGGCCCAGACTGTGATGTGATCAGGCCCCAGACTTTGATGTGATCAGGCCCCAGACTGTGATGTGATCAGGCCCCAGACTGTGATGTGATCAGGCCCCAGACTGTGATGTGATGTGGGCCCAGACTGTGATGTGATCAGGCCCCAGACTGTGATGTGGGCCCAGACTGTGATGTGATGTGGCCCCAGACTGTGATGTGATGTGGCCCCAGACTGTGATGTGATCAGGCCCCAGACTGTGATGTGATCAGGCCCCAGACTGTGATGTGATCAGGCCCCAGACTGTGATGTGATGTGGGCCCAGACTGTGATGTGATCAGGCCCCAGACTGTGATGTGGGCCCAGACTGTGATGTGATCAGGCCCCAGACTGTGATGTGATGTGGGCCCAGACTGTGATGTGATGTGGCCCCAGACTGTGATGTGATGTGGCCCCAGACTGTGATGTGATGTGGGCCCAGACTGTGATGTGATCAGGCCCCAGACTGTGATGTGATCAGGCCCCAGACTGTGATGTGGGCCCAGACTGTGATGTGATCAGGCCCCAGACTGTGATGTGATCAGGCCCCAGACTGTGATGTGATGTGGCCCCAGACTGTGATGTGATCAGGCCCCAGACTGTGATGTGATGTGGGCCCAGACTGTGATGTGATCAGGCCCCAGGCTCTGAAGTGATGTGGGCCCCAGACTGTGATGTGATCAGGCCCCAGACTGTGATGTGATGTGGGCCCAGACTGTGATGTGATCAGGCCCCAGACTGTGATGTGATGTGGGCCCCAGACTGTGATGTGATCAGGCCCCAGACTGTGATGTGATCAGGCCCCAGACTGTGATGTGATCAGGCCTCAGACTGTGATGTGATGTGGGCCCCAGACTGTGATGTGATCAGGCCCCAGACTGTGATGTGATGTGGGCCCCAGACTGTGATGTGATCAGGCCCCAGACTGTGATGTGATGTGGGCCCAGACTGTGATGTGATCAGGCCCCAGACTGTGATGTGATGTGGGCCCAGACTGTGATGTGATCAGGCCCCAGACTGTGATGTGATCAGGCCCCAGACTGTGATGTGATCAGGCCCCAGACTGTGATGTGATCAGGCCCCAGACTGTGATGTGATGTGGGCCCCAGACTGTGATGTGATGTGGCCCCAGACTGTGATGTGATGTGGGCCCCAGACTGTGATGTGATGTGGCCCCAGACTGTGATGTGATGTGGGCCCAGACTGTGATTTGATGTGGGCCCAGACTGTGATGTGATCAGGCCCCAGACTGTGATGTGATCAGGCCCCAGACTGTGATGTGATGTGGCCCCAGACTGTGATGTGATGTGGCCCCAGACTGTGATGTGATGTGGGCCCAGACTGTGATGTGATCAGGCCCCAGACTGTGATGTGATGTGGGCCCAGACTGTGATGTGATCAGGCCCCAGACTGTGATGTGATCAGGCCCCAGACTGTGATGTGATCAGGCCCCAGACTGTGATGTGATCAGGCCCCAGACTGTGATGTGATGTGGGCCCCAGACTGTGAAGTGGGCCCAGACTGTGATGTGATCAGGCCCCAGACTGTGATGTGATCAGGCCCCAGACTGTGATGTGATCAGGCCCCAGACTGTGATGTGATGTGGGCCCCAGACTGTGAAGTGGGCCCAGACTGTGATGTGATCAGGCCCCAGACTGTGATGTGATCAGGCCCCAGACTGTGATGTGATGTGGCCCCTGACTGTGATGTGATGTGGGCCCCAGACTGTGATGTGATCAGGCCCCAGACTGTGATGTGATCAGGCCCCAGACTGTGATGTGATCAGGCCCCAGACTGTGATGTGATGTGGGCCCCAGACTGTGATGTGATGTGGCCCCAAACTGTGATGTGATGTGGGCCCAGACTGTGATGTGATGTGGCCCCAGACTGTGATGTGATGTGGCCCCAGACTGTGATGTGATCAGGCCCCAGACTGTGATGTGATCAGGCCCCAGACTGTGATGTGATCAGGCCCCAGACTGTGATGTGATGTGGGCCCAGACTGTGATGTGATCAGGCCCCAGACTGTGATGTGGGCCCAGACTGTGATGTGATCAGGCCCCAGACTGTGATGTGGGCCCAGACTGTGATGTGATCAGGCCCCAGACTGTGATGTGATCAGGCCCCAGACTGTGATGTGGGCCCAGACTGTGATGTGATCAGGCCCCAGACTGTGATGTGATCAGGCCCCAGACTGTGATGTGATGTGGCCCCAGACTGTGATGTGATCAGGCCCCAGACTGTGATGTGATGTGGGCCCAGACTGTGATGTGATCAGGCCCCAGGCTCTGAAGTGATGTGGGCCCCAGACTGTGATGTGATCAGGCCCCAGACTGTGATGTGATGTGGGCCCAGACTGTGATGTGATCAGGCCCCAGACTGTGATGTGATGTGGGCCCCAGACTGTGATGTGATCAGGCCCCAGACTGTGATGTGATCAGGCCCCAGACTGTGATGTGATCAGGCCTCAGACTGTGATGTGATGTGGGCCCCAGACTGTGATGTGATCAGGCCCCAGACTGTGATGTGATGTGGGCCCCAGACTGTGATGTGATCAGGCCCCAGACTGTGATGTGATGTGGGCCCAGACTGTGATGTGATCAGGCCCCAGACTGTGATGTGATGTGGGCCCAGACTGTGATGTGATCAGGCCCCAGACTGTGATGTGATGTGGGCCCAGACTGTGATGTGATCAGGCGTCAGACTGTGATGTGATCAGGCCACAGACTGTGATGTGATGTGGGCTCAGACTGTGATGTGATGTGGGCCCAGACTGTGATGTGATCAGGCCCCAGACTGTGATGTGATCAGGCCCCAGACTGTGATATGATCAGGCCCCAGACTGTGATGTGATGTGGGCCCAGACTGTGATGTGATCAGGCCCCAGACTGTGATGTGATCAGGCCCCAGACTGTGATGTGATCAGGCCCCAGACTGTGATGTGATGTGGGCCCAGACTGTGATGTGATGTGGGCCCAGACTGTGATGTGATGTGTGCCCCAGACTGTGATGTGATGTGGCCCCAGACTGTGATGTGATCAGGCCCCAGACTGTGATGTGATCAGGCCCCAGACTGTGATGTGATCAGGCCCCAGACTGTGATGTGATCAGGCCCCAGACTGTGATGTGATCAGGCCCCAGACTGTGATGTGATCAGGCCCCAGACTGTGATGTGATCAGGCCCCAGACTGTGATGTGATCAGGCCCCAGACTGTGATGTGATGTGGGCCCAGACTGTGATGTGATGTGGGCCCAGACTGTGATGTGATGTGGGCCCCAGACTGTGATGTGATGTGGCCCCAGACTGTGATGTGATGTGGGCCCCAGACTGTGATGTGATGTGGGCCCCAGACTGTGATGTGATGTGGCCCCAGACTGTGATTTGATCAGGCCCCAGACTGTGATGTGATCAGGCCCCAGACTGTGATGTGATGTGGGCCCCAGACTGTGATGTGATCAGGCCCCAGACTGTGATGTGATGTGGGCCCAGACTGTGATGAGATGTGGGCCCCAGACTGTGATGTGATGTGGGCCCAGACTGTGATGAGATGTGGGCCCAGACTGTGATGTGATGTGGGCCCAGACAATGATGTGATCAGGCCCCAGAATGTGATGTGATGTGGCCCCAGACTGTGATGTGATCAGGCCCCAGACTGTGATGTGATCAGGCCCCAGACTGTGATGTGATCAGGCCCCAGACTGTGATGTGATCAGGCCCCAGACTGTGATGTGATCAGGCCCCAGACTGTGATGTGATCAGGCCCCAGACTGTGATGTGATGTGGGCCCAGACTGTGATGTGATCAGGCCCCAGACTGTGATGTGGGCCCAGACTGTGATGTGATGTGGGCCCCAGACTGTGATGTGGGCCCAGACTGTGATGTGATCAGGCCCCAGACTGTGATGTGATCAGGCCCCAGACTGTGATGTGGGCCCAGACTGTGATGTGATCAGGCCCCAGACTGTGATGTGATCAGGCCCCAGACTGTGATGTGATCAGGCCCCAGACTGTGATGTGATCAGGGCCCAGACTGTGATGTGATCAGGCCCCAGACTGTGATGTGATCAGGCCCCAGACTGTGATGTGATCAGGCCCCAGACTGTGATGTGATGTGGGCCCAGACTGTGATGTGATCAGGCCCCAGACTGTGATGTGATGTGGGCCCAGACTGTGATGTGATGTGGGCCCAGACTGTGATGTGATGTGGGCCCAGACTGTGATGTGATGTGGGCCCAGACTGTGATGTGATGTGGGCCCAGACTGTGATGTGATCAGGCCCCAGACTGTGATGTGATGTGGGCCCAGACTGTGATGTGATCAGGACCCAGACTGTGATGTCATCAGGCCCCAGACTGTGATGTGATGTGGCCCCAGACTGTGATGTGATCAGGCCCCAGACTGTGATGTGATGTGGCCCCAGACTGTGATGTGATGTGGCCCCAGACTGTGATGTGATCAGGCCCCAGACTGTGATGTGATGTGGGCCCCAGACTGTGATGTGATCAGGCCCCAGACTGTGATGTGATCAGGCCCCAGACTGTGATGTGATGTGGGCCCAGACTGTGATGTGATCAGGCCCTAGACTGTGATGTGATGTGGGCCCCAGACTGTGATGTGATGTGGGCCCAGACTGTGATGTGATCAGGCCCCAGACTGTGATGTGATCAGGCCCCAGACTGTGATGTGATCAGGCCCCAGACTGTGATGTGATCAGGCCCCAGACTGTGATGTGATGTGGGCCCAGACTGTGATGTGATCAGGCCCCAGACTGTGATGTGATGTGGGCCCAGACTGTGATGTGATGTGGGCCCAGACTGTGATGTGATCAGGCCCCAGACTGTGATGTGATGTGGGCCCAGACTGTGATGTGATCAGGCCCCAGACTGTGATGTGATCAGGCCCCAGACTGTGATGTGATGTGGCCCCAGACTGTGATGTGATCAGGCCCCAGACTGTGATGTGATGTGGGCCCAGACTGTGATGTGATCAGGCCCCAGGCTCTGAAGTGATGTGGGCCCCAGACTGTGATGTGATCAGGCCCCAGACTGTGATGTGATGTGGGCCCAGACTGTGATGTGATCAGGCCCCAGACTGTGATGTGATGTGGGCCCCAGACTGTGAGGTGATCAGGCCCCAGACTGTGATGTGATCAGGCCCCAGACTGTGATGTGATCAGGCCTCAGACTGTGATGTGATGTGGGCCCCAGACTGTGATGTGATCAGGCCCCAGACTGTGATGTGATGTGGGCCCCAGACTGTGATGTGATCAGGCCCCAGACTGTGATGTGATGTGGGCCCAGACTGTGATGTGATCAGGCCCCAGACTGTGATGTGATGTGGGCCCAGACTGTGATGTGATCAGGCCCCAGACTGTGATGTGATCAGGCGTCAGACTGTGATGTGATCAGGCCACAGACTGTGATGTGATGTGGGCTCAGACGGTGATGTGATGTGGGCCCAGACTGTGATGTGATCAGGCCCCAGACTGTGATGTGATCAGGCCCCAGACTGTGATGTGATCAGGCCCCAGACTGTGATGTGATGTGGGCCCAGACTGTGATGTGATCAGGCCCCAGACTGTGATGTGATCAGGCCCCAGACTGTGATGTGATCAGGCCCCAGACTGTGATGTGATCAGGCCCCAGACTGTGATGTGATGTGGGCCCAGACTGTGATGTGATGTGGGCCCAGACTGTGATGTGATGTGGGCCCCAGACTGTGATGTGATGTGGCCCCAGACTGTGATGTGATCAGGCCCCAGACTGTGATGTGATCAGGCCCCAGACTGTGATGTGATCAGGCCCCAGACTGTGATGTGATCAGGCCCCAGACTGTGATGTGATCAGGCCCCAGACTGTGATGTGATCAGGCCCCAGACTGTGATGTGATCAGGCCCCAGACTGTGATGTGATCAGGCCCCAGACTGTGATGTGATCAGGCCCCAGACTGTGATGTGATGTGGGCCCAGACTGTGATGTGATGTGGGCCCAGACTGTGATGTGATGTGGGCCCCAGACTGTGATGTGATGTGGCCCCAGACTGTGATGTGATGTGGGCCCCAGACTGTGATGTGATGTGGGCCCCAGACTGTGATGTGATGTGGCCCCAGACTGTGATTTGATCAGGCCCCAGACTGTGATGTGATCAGGCCCCAGACTGTGATGTGATGTGGGCCCCAGACTGTGATGTGATGTGGCCCCAGACTGTGATGTGATGTGGGCCCAGACTGTGATGAGATGTGGGCCCAGACTGTGATGTGATGTGGGCCCAGACTATGATGTGATCAGGCACCAGAATGTGATGTGATGTGGCCCCAGACTGTGATGTGATCAGGCCCCAGACTGTGATGTGATCAGGCCCCAGACTGTGATGTGATCAGGCCCCAGACTGTGATGTGATCAGGCCCCAGACTGTGATGTGATCAGGCCCCAGACTGTGATGTGATCAGGCCCCAGACTGTGATGTGATGTGGGCCCAGACTGTGATGTGATCAGGCCCCAGACTGTGATGTGGGCCCAGACTGTGATGTGATGTGGGCCCCAGACTGTGATGTGGGCCCAGACTGTGATGTGATCAGGCCCCAGACTGTGATGTGATCAGGCCCCAGACTGTGATGTGGGCCCAGACTGTGATGTGATCAGGCCCCAGACTGTGATGTGATCAGGCCCCAGACTGTGATGTGATCAGGCCCCAGACTGTGATGTGATGTGGGCCCAGACTGTGATGTGATCAGGCCCCAGACTGTGATGTGATGTGGGCCCAGACTGTGATGTGATGTGGGCCCAGACTGTGATGTGATGTGGGCCCCAGACTGTGATGTGATCAGGCCCCAGACTGTGATGTGATCAGGCCCCAGACTGTGATGTGATCAGGCCCCAGACTGTGATGTGATCAGGCCCCAGACTGTGATGTGATCAGGCCCCAGACTGTGATGTGATGTGATCAGGCCCCAGACTGTGATGTGATGTGGGCCCAGACTGTGATGTGATGTGGGCCCCTGACTGTGATGTGATGTGGGCCCAGACTGTGATGTGATCAGGCCCCAGACTGTGATGTGATCAGGCCCCAGACTGTGATGTGATCAGGCCCCAGACTGTGATGTGATGTGGGCACAGACTGTGATGTGATGTGGGCCCAGACTGTGATGTGATCAGGCCCCAGACTGTGATGTGATGTGGGCCCAGACTGTGATGTGATCAGGCCCCAGACTGTGATGTGATGTGGGCCCAGACTGTGATGTGATAAAGCCCCAGAATGTGATGTGATCAGGCCCCAGACTGTGATGTGATGTGGGCCCAGACTGTGATGTGATGTGGGCCCAGACTGTGATGTGATCAGGCCCCAGATTGTGATGTGATCAGGCCCCAGACTGTGATGTGATCAGGCCCCAGACTGTGATGTGATGTGGGCCCAGACTGTGATGTGATCAGGCCCCAGACTGTGATGTGATGTGGGCCCAGACTGTGATGTGATGTGGGCCCAGACTGTGATGTGATCAGGCCCCAGACTGTGATGTGATGTGGGCCCCAGACTGTGATGTGATGTGGCCCCAGACTGTGATGTGATCAGGCCCCAGACTGTGATGTGATCAGGCCCCAGACTGTGATGTGATGTGGGCCCCAGACTGTGATGTGATCAGGCCCCAGACTGTGATGTGATCAGGCCCCAGACTGTGATGTGATCAGGCCCCAGACTGTGATGTGATCAGGCCCCAGACTGTGATGTGATGTGGGCCCAGACTGTGATGTGATCAGTCCTCAGACTGTGATGTGATCAGGCCCCAGACTGTGATGTGATGTGGGCCCAGACTGTGATGTGATCAGGCCCCAGACTGTGATGTGATGTGGCCCCAGACTGTGATGTGATCAGGCCCCAGACTGTGATGTGATGTGGGCCCAGACTGTGATGTGATGTGGCCCCAGACTGTGATGTGATCAGGCCCCAAACTGTGATGTGATGTGGGCCCAGACTGTGATGTGATCAGGCCCCAGACTGTGATGTGATGTGGGCCCAGACTGTGATGTGATCAGGCCCCAGACTGTGATGTGATCAGGCCCCAGACTGTGATGTGATCAGGCCCCAGACTGTGATGTGATGTGGGCCCAGACTGTGATGTGATGTGGGCCCCAGACTGTGATGTGATGTGGGCCCCAGACTGTGATGTGATGTGGGCCCCAGACTGTGATGTGATGTGGCCCCAGACTGTGATTTGATCAGGCCCCAGACTGTGATGTGATCAGGCCCCAGACTGTGATTGATGTGGGCCCCAGACTGTGATGTGATGTGGCCCCAGACTGTGATGTGATGTGGGCCCAGACTGTGATGAGATGTGGGCCCAGACTGTGATGTGATGTGGGCCCAGACTATGATGTGATCAGGCCCCAGACTGTGATGTGATGTGGCCCCAGACTGTGATGTGATCAGGCCCCAGACTGTGATGTGATCAGGCCCCAGACTGTGATGTGATCAGGCCCCAGACTGTGATGTGATCAGGCCCCAGACTGTGATGTGATCAGGCCCCAGACTGTGATGTGATCAGGCCCCAGACTGTGATGTGATGTGGGCCCAGACTGTGATGTGATCAGGCCCCAGACTGTGATGTGGGCCCAGACTGTGATGTGATCAGGCCCCAGACTGTGATGTGATCAGGCCCCAGACTGTGATGTGGGCCCAGACTGTGATGTGATCAGGCCCCAGACTGTGATGTGATCAGGCCCCAGACTGTGATGTGATCAGGCCCCAGACTGTGATGTGATCAGGGCCCAGACTGTGATGTGATCAGGCCCCAGACTGTGATGTGATCAGGCCCCAGACTGTGATGTGATCAGGCCCCAGACTGTGATGTGATGTGGGCCCAGACTGTGATGTGATCAGGCCCCAGACTGTGATGTGATGTGGGCCCAGACTGTGATGTGATGTGGGCCCAGACTGTGATGTGATGTGGGCCCCAGACTGTGATGTGATCAGGCCCCAGACTGTGATGTGATGTGGGCCCAGACTGTGATGTGATGTGGGCCCAGACTGTGATGTGATGTGGGCCCAGACTGTGAGGTGATGTGGGCCCAGACTGTGATGTGATGTGGGCCCAGACTGTGATGTGATCAGGCCCCAGACTGTGATGTGATCAGGCCCCAGACTGTGATGTGATGTGGGCACAGACTGTGATGTGATCAGGACCCAGACTGTGATGTGATCAGGCCCCAGACTGTGATGTGATCAGGCCCCAGACTGTGATGTGATCAGGCCCCAGACTGTGATGTGATGTGGGCCCAGACTGTGATGTGATCAGGCCCCAGACTGTGATGTGATGTGGGCCCAGACTGTGATGTGATGTGGGCCCAGACTGTGATGTGATGTGGGCCCAGACTGTGATGTGATGTGGGCCCAGACTGTGATGTGATGTGGGCCCAGACTGTGATGTGATGTGGCCCCAGACTGTGATGTGATCAGGCCCCAGACTGTGATGTGATGTGGGCCCCAGACTGTGATGTGATGTGGGCCCCAGACTGTGATGTGATGTGGGCCCAGACTGTGATGTGATCAGGCCCCAGACTGTGATGTGATCAGGCCCCAGACTGTGATGTGATGTGGGCCCAGACTGTGATGTGATCAGGCCCCAGACTGTGATGTGATGTGGGCCCAGACTGTGATGTGATGTGGGCCCCAGACTGTGATGTGATGTGGGCCCAGACTGTGATGTGATCAGGCCCCAGACTGTGATGTGATCAGGCCCCAGACTGTGATGTGATCAGGCCCCAGACTGTGATGTGATGTGGGCACAGACTGTGATGTGATGTGGGCCCAGACTGTGATGTGATCAGGCCCCAGACTGTGATGTGATGTGGGCCCAGACTGTGATGTGATCAGGCCCCAGACTGTGATGTGATGTGGGCCCAGACTGTGATGTGATAAAGCCCCAGAATGTGATGTGATCAGGCCCCAGACTGTGATGTGATGTGGGCCCAGACTGTGATGTGATGTGGGCCCAGACTGTGATGTGATCAGGCCCCAGATTGTGATGTGATCAGGCCCCAGACTGTGATGTGATCAGGCCCCAGACTGTGATGTGATGTGGGCCCAGACTGTGATGTGATCAGGCCCCAGACTGTGATGTGATGTGGGCCCAGACTGTGATGTGATGTGGGCCCAGACTGTGATGTGATCAGGCCCCAGACTGTGATGTGATGTGGGCCCCAGACTGTGATGTGATGTGGCCCCAGACTGTGATGTGATCAGGCCCCAGACTGTGATGTGATCAGGCCCCAGACTGTGATGTGATGTGGGCCCCAGACTGTGATGTGATCAGGCCCCAGACTGTGATGTGATCAGGCCCCAGACTGTGATGTGATCAGGCCCCAGACTGTGATGTGATCAGGCCCCAGACTGTGATGTGATGTGGGCCCAGACTGTGATGTGATCAGTCCTCAGACTGTGATGTGATCAGGCCCCAGACTGTGATGTGATGTGGGCCCCAGACTGTGATGTGATCAGGCCCCAGACTGTGATGTGATGTGGGCCCAGACTGTGATGTGATCAGGCCCCAGACTGTGATGTGATGTGGGCCCAGACTGTGATGTGATCAGGCCCCAGACTGTGATGTGATCAGGCCCCAGACTGTGATGTGATCAGGCCCCAGACTGTGATGTGATGTGGGCCCAGACTGTGATGTGATGTGGGCCCCAGACTGTGATGTGATGTGGGCCCCAGACTGTGATGTGATGTGGGCCCCAGACTGTGATGTGATGTGGCCCCAGACTGTGATTTGATCAGGCCCCAGACTGTGATGTGATCAGGCCCCAGACTGTGATTGATGTGGGCCCCAGACTGTGATGTGATGTGGCCCCAGACTGTGATGTGATGTGGGCCCAGACTGTGATGAGATGTGGGCCCAGACTGTGATGTGATGTGGGCCCAGACTATGATGTGATCAGGCCCCAGACTGTGATGTGATGTGGCCCCAGACTGTGATGTGATCAGGCCCCAGACTGTGATGTGATCAGGCCCCAGACTGTGATGTGATCAGGCCCCAGACTGTGATGTGATCAGGCCCCAGACTGTGATGTGATCAAACCCCAGACTGTGATGTGATCAGGCCCCAGACTGTGATGTGATGTGGGCCCAGACTGTGATGTGATGTGGGCCCAGACTGTGATGTGATCAGGCCCCAGACTGTGATGTGGGCCCAGACTGTGATGTGATCAGGCCCCAGACTGTGATGTGATCAGGCCCCAGACTGTGATGTGGGCCCAGACTGTGATGTGATCAGGCCCCAGACTGTGATGTGATCAGGCCCCAGACTGTGATGTGATCAGGCCCCAGACTGTGATGTGATCAGGGCCCAGACTGTGATGTGATCAGGCCCCAGACTGTGATGTGATCAGGCCCCAGACTGTGATGTGATCAGGCCCCAGACTGTGATGTGATGTGGGCCCAGACTGTGATGTGATCAGGCCCCAGACTGTGATGTGATGTGGGCCCAGACTGTGATGTGATGTGGGCCCAGACTGTGATGTGATGTGGGCCCCAGACTGTGATGTGATCAGGCCCCAGACTGTGATGTGATGTGGGCCCAGACTGTGATGTGATGTGGGCCCAGACTGTGATGTGATGTGGGCCCAGAGTGTGAGGTGATGTGGGCCCAGACTGTGATGTGATGTGGGCCCAGACTGTGATGTGATCAGGCCCCAGACTGTGATGTGATCAGGCCCCAGACTGTGATGTGATGTGGGCACAGACTGTGATGTGATCAGGACCCAGACTGTGATGTGATCAGGCCCCAGACTGTGATGTGATCAGGCCCCAGACTGTGATGTGATCAGGCCCCAGACTGTGATGTGATGTGGGCCCAGACTGTGATGTGATCAGGCCCCAGACTGTGATGTGATGTGGGCCCAGACTGTGATGTGATGTGGGCCCAGACTGTGATGTGATGTGGGCCCAGACTGTGATGTGATGTGGGCCCAGACTGTGATGTGATGTGGGCCCAGACTGTGATGTGATGTGGCCCCAGACTGTGATGTGATCAGGCCCCAGACTGTGATGTGATGTGGGCCCCAGACTGTGATGTGATGTGGGCCCCAGACTGTGATGTGATGTGGCCCCAGACTGTGATGTGATCAGGCCCCAGACTGTGATGTGATGTGGGCCCAGACTGTGATGTGATCAGGCCCCAGACTGTGATGTGATGTGGGCCCAGACTGTGATGTGATGTGGGCCCCAGACTGTGATGTGATGTGGGCCCAGACTGTGATGTGATCAGGCCCCAGACTGTGATGTGATCAGGCCCCAGACTGTGATGTGATCAGGCCCCAGACTGTGATGTGATGTGGGCACAGACTGTGATGTGATGTGGGCCCAGACTGTGATGTGATCAGGCCCCAGACTGTGATGTGATGTGGGCCCAGACTGTGATGTGATCAGGCCCCAGACTGTGATGTGATGTGGGCCCAGACTGTGATGTGATCAGGCCCCAGACTGTGATGTGATGTGGGCCCAGACTGTGATGTGATAAAGCCCCAGAATGTGATGTGATCAGGCCCCAGACTGTGATGTGATGTAGGCCCAGACTGTGATGTGATGTGGGCCCAGACTGTGATGTGATCAGGCCCCAGATTGTGATGTGATCAGGCCCCAGACTGTGATGTGATCAGGCCCCAGACTGTGATGTGATGTGGGCCCAGACTGTGATGTGATCAGGCCCCAGACTGTGATGTGATGTGGGCCCAGACTGTGATGTGATGTGGGCCCAGACTGTGATGTGATGTGGGCCCAGACTGTGATGTGATGTGGCCCCAGACTGTGATGTGATCAGGCCCCAGACTGTGATGTGATGTGGGCCCAGACTGTGATGTGATGTGGCCCCAGACTGTGATGTGATCAGGCCCCAGACTGTGATGTGATGTGGGCCCAGACTGTGATGTGATCAGGCCCCAGACTGTGATGTGATGTGGGCCCCAGACTGTGATGTGATGTGGCCCCAGACTGTGATGTGATCAGGCCCCAGACTGTGATGTGATCAGGCCCCAGACTGTGATGTGATGTGGGCCCCAGACTGTGATGTGATCAGGCCCCAGACTGTGATGTGATCAGGCCCCAGACTGTGATGTGATCAGGCCCCAGACTGTGATGTGATGTGGGCCCAGACTGTGATGTGATCAGGCCCCAGACTGTGATGTGATGTGGCCCCAGACTGTGATGTGATCAGGCCCCAGACTGTGATGTGATCAGGCCCCAGACTGTGATGTGATGTGGGCCCAGACTGTGATGTGATCAGGCCCCAGACTGTGATGTGATGTGGGCCCAGACTGTGATGTGATCAGGCCCCAGACTGTGATGTGATCAGGCCCCAGACTGTGATGTGATGTGGGCCCAGACTGTGATGTGATCAGGCCCCAGACTGTGATGTGATCAGGCCCCAGACTGTGATGTGATGTGGGCCCAGACTGTGATGTGATGTGGCCCCAGACTGTGATGTGATCAGGCCCCAGACTGTGATGTGATGTGGGCCCAGACTGTGATGTGATCAGGCCCCAGACTGTGATGTGATGTGGGCCCAGACTGTGATGTGATCAGGCCCCAGACTGTGATGTGATCAGGCCCCAGACTGTGATGTGATGTGGGCCCAGACGGTGATGTGATCAGGCCCCAGACTGTGATGTGATCAGGCCCCAGACTGTGATGTGATCAGGCCCCAGACTGTGATGTGATCAGGCCCCAGACTGTGATGTGATCAGGCCCCAGACTGTGATGTGATGTGGGCCCAGACTGTGATGTGATCAGGCCCCAGACTGTGATGTGATGTGGGCCCAGACTGTGATGTGATCAGGCCCCAGACTGTGATGTGATGTGGGCCCAGAGTGTGATGTGATCAGGCCCCAGACTGTGATGTGATCAGGCCCCAGACTGTGATGTGATCAGGCCCCAGACTGTGATGTGATCAGGCCCCAGACTGTGATGTGATCAGGCCCCATACTGTGATGTGATGTGGGCCCCAGACTGTGATGTGATCAGGCCCCAGACTGTGATGTGATGTGGGCCCAGACTGTGATGTGATCAGGCCCCAGACTGTGATGTGATGTGGGCCCAGACTGTGATGTGATGTGGGCCCAGACTGTGATGTGATCAGGCCCCAGACTGTGATGTGATCAGGCCCCAGACTGTGATGTGATCAGGCCCCAGACTGTGATGTGATCAGGCCCCAGACTGTGATGTGATCAGGCCCCAGACTGTGATGTGATCAGGCCCCAGACTGTGATATGATCAGGCCCCAGACTGTGATGTGATCAGGCCCCAGACTGTGATGTGATCAGGCCCCAGACTGTGATGTGATCAGGCCCCAGACTGTGATATGATCAGGCCCCAGACTGTGATGTGATGTGGGCCCAGACTGTGATGTGATCAGGCCCCAGACTGTGATGTGATGTGGGCCCAGACTGTGATGTGATCAGTCCCCAGACTGTGATGTGATGTGGGCCCAGACTGTGATGTGATGTGGGCCCCAGACTGTGATGTGATCAGGCCCCAGACTGTGATGTGATGTGGGCCCCAGACTGTGATGTGATCAGGCCCCAGACTGTGATGTGATGTGGGCCCCAGACTGTGATGTGATCAGGCCCCAGACTGTGATGTGATCAGGCCCCAGACTGTGATGTGATCAGGCCCCAGACTGTGATGTGATGTGGGCCCCAGACTGTGATGTGATGTGGGCCCAGACTGTGATGTGATGTGGGCCCCAGACTGTGATGTGATCAGGCCCCAGACTGTGATGTGGTCAGGCCCCAGACTGTGATGTGATCAGGCCCCAGACTGTGATGTGATCAGGCCCCAGACTGTGATGTGATCAGGCCCCAGACTGTGATGTGATCAGGCCCCAGACTGTGATGTGATCAGGCCCCAGACTGTGATGTGATCAGGCCCCAGACTGTGATGTGATCAGGCCCCAGACTGTGATGTGATCAGGCCCCAGACTGTGATATGATGTGGGCCCAGACTGTGATGTGATCAGGCCCCAGACTGTGATGTGATCAGGCCCCAGACTGTGATGTGATGTGGGCCCAGACTGTGATGTGATCAGGCCCCAGACTGTGATGTGATGTGGCCCCAGACTGTGATGTGATGTGGGCCCCAGACTGTGATGTGATCAGGCCCCAGACTGTGATGTGATGTGGGCCCAGACTGTGATGTGATCAGGCCCCAGACTGTGATGTGATGTGGCCCCAGACTGTGATGTGATCAGGCCCCAGACTGTGATGTGATGTGGCCCCAGACTGTGATGTGATCAGGCCCCAGACTGTGATGTGATGTGGGCCCAGACTGTGATGTGATCAGGCCCCAGACTGTGATGTGATCAGGCCCCAGACTGTGATGTGATCAGGCCCCAGACTGTGATGTGATCAGGCCCCAGACTGTGATGTGATGTGGGCCCAGACTGTGATGTGATCAGGCCCCAGACTGTGATGTGATCAGGCCCCAGACTGTGATGTGATCAGGCACCAGACTGTGATGTGATGTGGCCCCAGACTGTGATGTGATCAGGCCCCAGACTGTGATGTGATGTGGGCCCAGACTGTGATGTGATCAGGCCCCAGACTGTGATGTGATGTGGGCCCAGACTGTGATGTGATAAAGCCCCAGAATGTGATGTGATCAGGCCCCAGACTGTGATGTGATGTAGGCCCAGACTGTGATGTGATGTGGGCCCAGACTGTGATGTGATCAGGCCCCAGATTGTGATGTGATCAGGCCCCAGACTGTGATGTGATCAGGCCCCAGACTGTGATGTGATGTGGGCCCAGACTGTGATGTGATCAGGCCCCAGACTGTGATGTGATGTGGGCCCAGACTGTGATGTGATGTGGGCCCAGACTGTGATGTGATGTGGGCCCAGACTGTGATGTGATGTGGCCCCAGACTGTGATGTGATCAGGCCCCAGACTGTGATGTGATGTGGGCCCAGACTGTGATGTGATGTGGCCCCAGACTGTGATGTGATCAGGCCCCAGACTGTGATGTGATGTGGGCCCAGACTGTGATGTGATCAGGCCCCAGACTGTGATGTGATGTGGGCCCCAGACTGTGATGTGATGTGGCCCCAGACTGTGATGTGATCAGGCCCCAGACTGTGATGTGATCAGGCCCCAGACTGTGATGTGATGTGGGCCCCAGACTGTGATGTGATCAGGCCCCAGACTGTGATGTGATCAGGCCCCAGACTGTGATGTGATCAGGCCCCAGACTGTGATGTGATGTGGGCCCAGACTGTGATGTGATCAGGCCCCAGACTGTGATGTGATGTGGCCCCAGACTGTGATGTGATCAGGCCCCAGACTGTGATGTGATCAGGCCCCAGACTGTGATGTGATGTGGGCCCAGACTGTGATGTGATCAGGCCCCAGACTGTGATGTGATGTGGGCCCAGACTGTGATGTGATCAGGCCCCAGACTGTGATGTGATCAGGCCCCAGACTGTGATGTGATGTGGGCCCAGACTGTGATGTGATCAGGCCCCAGACTGTGATGTGATCAGGCCCCAGACTGTGATGTGATGTGGGCCCAGACTGTGATGTGATGTGGCCCCAGACTGTGATGTGATCAGGCCCCAGACTGTGATGTGATGTGGGCCCAGACTGTGATGTGATCAGGCCCCAGACTGTGATGTGATGTGGGCCCAGACTGTGATGTGATCAGGCCCCAGACTGTGATGTGATCAGGCCCCAGACTGTGATGTGATGTGGGCCCAGACGGTGATGTGATCAGGCCCCAGACTGTGATGTGATCAGGCCCCAGACTGTGATGTGATCAGGCCCCAGACTGTGATGTGATCAGGCCCCAGACTGTGATGTGATCAGGCCCCAGACTGTGATGTGATGTGGGCCCAGACTGTGATGTGATCAGGCCCCAGACTGTGATGTGATGTGGGCCCAGACTGTGATGTGATCAGGCCCCAGACTGTGATGTGATGTGGGCCCAGAGTGTGATGTGATCAGGCCCCAGACTGTGATGTGATCAGGCCCCAGACTGTGATGTGATCAGGCCCCAGACTGTGATGTGATCAGGCCCCAGACTGTGATGTGATCAGGCCCCATACTGTGATGTGATGTGGGCCCCAGACTGTGATGTGATCAGGCCCCAGACTGTGATGTGATGTGGGCCCAGACTGTGATGTGATCAGGCCCCAGACTGTGATGTGATGTGGGCCCAGACTGTGATGTGATGTGGGCCCAGACTGTGATGTGATCAGGCCCCAGACTGTGATGTGATCAGGCCCCAGACTGTGATGTGATCAGGCCCCAGACTGTGATGTGATCAGGCCCCAGACTGTGATGTGATCAGGCCCCAGACTGTGATGTGATCAGGCCCCAGACTGTGATATGATCAGGCCCCAGACTGTGATGTGATCAGGCCCCAGACTGTGATGTGATCAGGCCCCAGACTGTGATGTGATCAGGCCCCAGACTGTGATATGATCAGGCCCCAGACTGTGATGTGATGTGGGCCCAGACTGTGATGTGATCAGGCCCCAGACTGTGATGTGATGTGGGCCCAGACTGTGATGTGATCAGTCCCCAGACTGTGATGTGATGTGGGCCCAGACTGTGATGTGATGTGGGCCCCAGACTGTGATGTGATCAGGCCCCAGACTGTGATGTGATGTGGGCCCCAGACTGTGATGTGATCAGGCCCCAGACTGTGATGTGATGTGGGCCCCAGACTGTGATGTGATCAGGCCCCAGACTGTGATGTGATCAGGCCCCAGACTGTGATGTGATCAGGCCCCAGACTGTGATGTGATGTGGGCCCCAGACTGTGATGTGATGTGGGCCCAGACTGTGATGTGATGTGGGCCCCAGACTGTGATGTGATCAGGCCCCAGACTGTGATGTGGTCAGGCCCCAGACTGTGATGTGATCAGGCCCCAGACTGTGATGTGATCAGGCCCCAGACTGTGATGTGATCAGGCCCCAGACTGTGATGTGATCAGGCCCCAGACTGTGATGTGATCAGGCCCCAGACTGTGATGTGATCAGGCCCCAGACTGTGATGTGATCAGGCCCCAGACTGTGATGTGATCAGGCCCCAGACTGTGATATGATGTGGGCCCAGACTGTGATGTGATCAGGCCCCAGACTGTGATGTGATCAGGCCCCAGACTGTGATGTGATGTGGGCCCAGACTGTGATGTGATCAGGCCCCAGACTGTGATGTGATGTGGCCCCAGACTGTGATGTGATGTGGGCCCCAGACTGTGATGTGATCAGGCCCCAGACTGTGATGTGATGTGGGCCCAGACTGTGATGTGATCAGGCCCCAGACTGTGATGTGATGTGGCCCCAGACTGTGATGTGATCAGGCCCCAGACTGTGATGTGATGTGGCCCCAGACTGTGATGTGATCAGGCCCCAGACTGTGATGTGATGTGGGCCCAGACTGTGATGTGATCAGGCCCCAGACTGTGATGTGATCAGGCCCCAGACTGTGATGTGATCAGGCCCCAGACTGTGATGTGATCAGGCCCCAGACTGTGATGTGATGTGGGCCCAGACTGTGATGTGATCAGGCCCCAGACTGTGATGTGATCAGGCCCCAGACTGTGATGTGATCAGGCACCAGACTGTGATGTGATGTGGCCCCAGACTGTGATGTGATCAGGCCCCAGACTGTGATGTGATGTGGGCCCAGACTGTGATGAGATCAGGCCCCAGACTGTGATGTGATGTGGGCCCCAGACTGTGATGTGATCAGGCCCCAGACTGTGATGTGATGTGGGCCCAGACTGTGATGTGATGTGGCCCCAGACTGTGATGTGATCAGGCCCCAGACTGTGATGTGATGTGGGCCCAGACTGTGATGTGATCAGGCCCCAGACTGTGATGTGATGTGGGCCCCAGACTGTGATGTGATGTGGGCCCAGACTGTGATGTGATCAGGCCCCAGACTGTGATGTGATCAGGCCCCAGACTGTGATGTGATGTGGGCCCAGACTGTGATGTGATCAGGCCCCAGACTGTGATGTGATCAGGCCCCAGACTGTGATGTGGGCCCAGACTGTGATGTGATCAGGCCCCAGACTGTGATGTGATCAGGCCCCAGACTGTGATGTGATCAGGCCCCAGACTGTGATGTGATCAGGCCCCAGACTGTGATGTGATGTGGGCCCAGACTGTGATGTGATCAGGCCCCAGACTGTGATGTGATGTGGGCCCAGACTGTGATGTGATCAGGCCCCAGACTGTGATGTGATGTGGGCCCTGAGTGTGATGTGATCAGGCCCCAGACTGTGATGTGATCAGGCCCCAGACTGTGATGTGATCAGGCCCCAGACTGTGATGTGATCAGGCCCCAGACTGTGATGTGATCAGGCACCAGACTGTGATGTGATGTGGGCCCCAGACTGTGATGTGATCAGGCCCCAGACTGTGATGTGATGTGGGCCCAGACTGTGATGTGATCAGGCCCCAGACTGTGATGTGATGTGGGCCCAGACTGTGATGTGATGTGGGCCCAGACTGTGATGTGATCAGGCCCCAGACTGTGATGTGATCAGGCCCCAGACTGTGATGTGATCAGGCCCCAGACTGTGATATGATCAGGCCCCAGACTGTGATGTGATCAGGCCCCAGACTGTGATGTGATCAGGCCCCAGACTGTGATGTGATCAGGCCCCAGACTGTGATATGATCAGGCCCCAGACTGTGATGTGATGTGGGCCCAGACTGTGATGTGATCAGGCCCCAGACTGTGATGTGATGTGGGCCCAGACTGTGATGTGATCAGTCCCCAGACTGTGATGTGATGTGGGCCCAGACTGTGATGTGATGTGGGCCCCAGACTGTGATGTGATCAGGCCCCAGACTGTGATGTGATGTGGGCCCCAGACTGTGATGTGATCAGGCCCCAGACTGTGATGTGATGTGGGCCCCAGACTGTGATGTGATCAGGCCCCAGACTGTGATGTGATCAGGCCCCAGACTGTGATGTGATCAGGCCCCAGACTGTGATGTGATGTGGGCCCCAGACTGTGATGTGATGTGGGCCCAGACTGTGATGTGATGTGGGCCCCAGACTGTGATGTGATCAGGCCCCAGACTGTGATGTGATCAGGCCCCAGACTGTGATGTGATCAGGCCCCAGACTGTGATGTGATCAGGCCCCAGACTGTGATGTGATCAGGCCCCAGACTGTGATGTGATCAGGCCCCAGACTGTGATGTGATCAGGCCCCAGACTGTGATGTGATCAGGCCCCAGACTGTGATGTGATCAGGCCCCAGACTGTGATGTGATCAGGCCCCAGACTGTGATATGATGTGGGCCCAGACTGTGATGTGATCAGGCCCCAGACTGTGATGTGATCAGGCCCCAGACTGTGATGTGATGTGGCCCCAGACTGTGATGTGATGTGGGCCCCAGACTGTGATGTGATGTGGCCCCAGACTGTGATGTGATGTGGGCCCAGACTGTGATGTGATCAGGCCCCAGACTGTGATATGATGTGGGCCCAGACTGTGATGTGATCAGGCCCCAGACTGTGATGTGATCAGGCCCCAGACTGTGATGTGATGTGGCCCCAGACTGTGATGTGATGTGGGCCCCAGACTGTGATGTGATCAGGCCCCAGACTGTGATGTGATGTGGGCCCAGACTGTGATGTGATCAGGCCCCAGACTGTGATGTGATGTGGCCCCAGACTGTGATGTGATGTGGCCCCAGACTGTGATGTGATCAGGCCCCAGACTGTGATGTGATGTGGGCCCAGACTGTGATGTGATCAGGCCCCAGACTGTGATGTGATGTGGCCCCAGACTGTGATGTGATCAGGCCCCAGACTGTGATGTGATGTGGCCCCAGACTGTGATGTGATCAGGCCCCAGACTGTGATGTGATGTGGCCCCAGACTGTGATGTGATCAGGCCCCAGACTGTGATGTGATGTGGGCCCAGACTGTGATGTGATCAGGCCCCAGACTGTGATGTGATCAGGCCCCAGACTGTGATGTGATCAGGCCCCAGACTGTGATGTGATGTGGGCCCAGACTGTGATGTGATGTGGGCGCAGACTGTGATGTGATCAGGCCCCAGACTGTGATGTGATCAGGCCCCAGACTGTGATGTGATCAGGCCCCAGACTGTGATGTGATCAGGCCCCAGACTGTGATGTGATCAGGCCCCAGACTGTGATGTGATCAGGCCCCAGACTGTGATGTGATGTGGGCCCAGACTGTGATGTGATGTGGGCCCAGACTGTGATGTGATCAGGCCCCAGACTGTGATGTGATCAGGCCCCAGACTGTGATGTGATCAGGCCCAGGCTTGCTCTCGATCACGGGCTGATGGATTGGAGTGGATTGGAGTGGAACCTTTCCCCTGAGCATTGAATGATCAGCCCAACACAATCACACTTCACTTAATGAACTCACTGCACTCCCTCCGTCACTTCATCTGTCTATAAATATTTGCACAGCGCGAGTCGACTGAGAATCAGAGACAGCAGAGTCCGATAATTGTCGAAAATGCCCCGAGCCGATCCCCGTAATCCCAGGGCCCCACCACCCCCAAGGCAGAGATGTGTGTGTATTGGGGGTGTGTGTATTGGGGCGGTGTGTATTGGGGGTGTGTGTGTATTGGGGGGGGGGGGGTTGTATTCGAGGGGGGTTGAATTGGGGGGGGTGTATTGGCGATGTGTGTGTATTGGTTGTGGGTGTATTGGGGGTGTGTGTGTCTATTGGGTGCATGTATTGGGTGTGTATTGGGGGGTGGGTGTATTGGGGGTGTGTGTATTGGGTGTGTGTATTTGGGGTGTGTGTGTATTGGGTGTGCGTATTGCGGGTGTGTGCGTATTGCGGGTGTGTGCGTATTGGGGGGGTGTGTATTGGGGGGGTGTGTGTGTATTGGGGTGTGTGTGTATTGGGTGCATGTATTGACTGTGTATTGGGGGTGGGTGTATTGGGGGTGTGTGTATTGGGTGTGTTTATTTGGGGTGTGTGTGTATTGGGTGTGCGTATTGCGGGTGTGTGCGTATTGCGGGTGTGTGCGTATAGGGGGTGTGTGTATTGGGGCGGTGTTTGTGTATTGGGGTGTGTGTGTATTGGGTGCATGTATTGACTGTGTATTGGGTGTGTGTGTGTGTATTGGGGGTGTGTGTGTATTGGGTGTGTGTATTGGGTGTGTGTATTGGGGGTGTGTGTATTGGGTGTGCGTTTTGCGGGTGTGTGCATATTGCGGGTGTGTGCGTATTGCGAGTGTGTGTTTATTGGGGGTGTCTGTGCGTATTGGGGGTGTGTGTGCGTATTGGGGGTGTGTGTGCGTATTGGGGGTGTGTGTGTGTATATTGGGGGTGTGTGTACGTATTGCGGAGTGTGTGCGTATTGCGGAGTGTGTGCGTATTGCGGAGTGTGTGCGTATTGCGGAGTGTGTGCGTATTGCGGGTGTGTGCATATTGGGGTGTGTGTGTGTGTATTGGAGGGTGTGTGTATTGGGGCTGTATGTATTGGGTTGTGCGTTTTGTGTGTGTGTGTATTAGGGGTGTGTATATTGGGCGCGTGTGTATTGGGCGGGTGTGTATTGGGTGGGTGTGTATTGGGGGTGTGTGTATTGGATGTGTGTGTATTGAGGATGTGTATTGGGTGTGTGTGTATTGGGGGGATATGTGTATTGGGGGGATATGTATATTGGGGGGATATGTGTATTGGGGGTGTGTGTATTGGGGGTGTGTGTGTATTGGGGGGGTTGTATTGGAGGGGGGGTTGTATTGGGGGGGTGTATTGGCGATGTGTGTGTATTGGTTGTGGGTGTATTGGGGGTGTGTGTGTGTATTGGGTGCATGTATTGAGTGTGTATTGGGGGTGGGTGTATTGGGGGTGCGTATTGGGGGTATGTGCGTATTGGGGGTGTGTGCGTATTGGGGGTGTGTGTATTGGGGGTGTGTGTGTGTATTGGGGTGTGTGTGTATTGGGGAGATATGTGTATTGGGGGTGTGTATTGGGGTGT
Organism: Pristiophorus japonicus; assembly: GCF_044704955.1. Classification (NCBI taxonomy): domain Eukaryota; kingdom Metazoa; phylum Chordata; class Chondrichthyes; family Pristiophoridae; genus Pristiophorus; species Pristiophorus japonicus. Next base: position 3,202 of record NW_027250852.1, on the reverse strand, counting down.
GTGTGTGTATTGGGGGTGTGTGTGTATTGGGTGTGTGTGTGTATTGGGGGGGTGTGTGTCTATTGTGTGTGTGTGTATTGGGGGTGTGTGTATTGGGGGGGTGTGTATTGGGCGTGTGTGTATTGGGGGTGTGTGTATTGGATGTGTGTATTGGGGGTGTGTGTATTGGGGGTGTGCGTATTGGGGTTTGCGTATTGGGGGTGTGCGTATTGGGGGTGTGCGTATTGGGGAGTGTGTATATTGGGTGTGTGTATTGGGGGTGTGGGTATTGGGAGTGTGTGTGCATTGGGGGTGTGTGTGTATTGGGGGTGTGTGTGTATTGGGTTTGTGTGTATTCGGTGTGTGTATTGGGTGTGTGTATTGGGTGTGTGTATTGGGGTGTGTGTATTGGGGGTGTGTGTATTGGGGGTGTGTGTATTGGGTGAGTGTATTGGGGGGGTGTGTGTATTGGGTGTGTGTATTGGGGGGGGTGTGTATTGTGTGTGTGTATTGGGTGTGTGTATTGGGGGGGTGTATTGGGTGTGTGTATTGTGGTGTGTGTATTGGGTGTGTGTATTGGGGGTGTGTATTGGGGGTGTGTGTATTGGGGGGGGGGTGTGTATTGGGTGTGTGTATTGGGTGTGTGTGTATTGTGTGTGTGTATTGGGGGTGTGTGTATTGGGGGTGTGTATTGGGTGTGTGTGTATTGTGTGTGTGTATTGGGTGTGTATTGGGGGTGTGTGTATTGGGTGTGTGTATTGTGGTGTGTGTATTGGGTGTGTGTTTATTGGGGGTGTGTGTATTGGGGGTGTGTGTATTGGGTGTGTGTATTGTGGTGTGTGTATTGGGTGTGTGTATTGGGTGTGTGTGTATTGTGTGTGTGTATTGGGTGTGTATTGGGGGTGTGTGTATTGTGGTGTGTGTATTGGGTGTGTGTATTGTGTGTGTGTATTAGGTGTGCGTTTATTGGGGGTGTGTATTGGGGGTGTGTGTATTGGGGGTGTGTGTATTGGGTGTGTGTATTGCGGTGTGTATTGGGGGTGTGTGTATTGGGGGTGTGTGTATTGGGGGTGTGTATTGTGGGTGTGTGTATTGGGGTGTGTATTGGGGGTGTGTGTATTGGGGGTGTGTATTGGGGGTGTGTATTGGGGGGGTGTATTGGGGGTGTGTATATTGGGGGTGTGTATTGGGGGTGTGTATATTGGGGGTGTGTATTGGGGGTGTGTATTGGGGGTGTGTGTATTGGGGGTGTGTATTGGGGGTGTGTGTATTGGGGGTGTGTATTGGGGTATACAATAACTGACACCTCTCTCTCTCCCCACAGCCCCACCGATGCTGTCTCTCTCTGTCCCGGAGCTGTTGGTGGTTGACCCTGGAAGGGATGTGGAGATGGAGTGTATTGTGGAGGCGGGAGACCCTCCACCCTCTCTCTGGTGGTCTCACTCCCCAGGCCCCATGCCCACAAACAGCAGGATTGAAGGAGGAAAGCTGTGGGTCAGGCAGATCGGGCCGGAGCAGGCCGGATTTTATAACTGCTCTGCCCGCAACGGTGTGGGCAACCAGGCCCGGAAATCGGTGGAGGTTCGGGTGAGGGGTGAGTAACTAACATCAGCCACGGTCAAACTGTGTCACCCCCGGGGCAACTGCTCAACTCCCCATCCACCAGCTCACGTTACCGGGGCCCACCCCTAACCATGGCAACCGGAAACCAGGGTCAGCAGCAGCAAAGTCCCCCACCTCGACTCTGCCCCCTGCCCCAAGACCCCTGATCCCGCCCATTGCCCCATGACCCCTGCCCCCGATCCTGCCCCATGACCCCTGCCCCCGATCCCGCCCCCTGCCCCAAGACCCCTGATCCCGCCCATTGCCCCATGACCCCTGCCCCCGATCCTGCCCCATGACCCCTGCCCCCGATCCCGCCCATTGCCCCATGACCCCTGCCCCCGATCCTGCCCCATGACCCCTGCCCCCGATCCTGCCCCATGACCCCTGCCCCCGATCCTGCCCCTGCCCCATGACCCCTGCCCCCGATCCCGCCCCCTGCCCCATGACCCCTGCCACCCTGATCCCGCCCATGACCCTTGCCCCCCTGATCCCTGCCCATCTGATCCTGAGCCTTGCCCCATGACCCCAGCACCTTGCCCCATGACACCCCAATGCACTCACCCCCAATACACATATCCCCAATACACACACCCCCAATACACACACCCCCAATACACATACCCCCAATACACACACCCCCAATACACACACCCCCAATACACACACCCCCAATACACACACCCCCAATACACCCCCTCCCCAATACACCCCTCCCCAATACACCCCCTCCCCAATACACCCCTCCCCAATACACCCCCCCAATACACACACTCCCCAATACACACACTCCCCAATACACCCCCTCCCCAATACACCCCCTCCCCAATACACCCCCCCAATACACACACTCCCCAATACACCCCCTCCCCAATACACCCCCTCCCCAATACACCCCCTCCCCAATACACCCCCCCAATACACACACTCTCCAATACACACACTCCCCAATACACACACACCACAATACACACACTCCCCAATACACACACTCCCCAATACACCCCCCGCTAAACCTGCCCCCTGACCCTCAATCCACCCCTTGACCCTCAACCCTGCCACTGAACCTAACCCTAAACGCGGTAATCGGATCCTGGCTCCCAATCCTGATCCCTGACTCTTGACTCCTGACCCCAACCCGCCTCTTGACTTCCAATCCCTGATTCCAAATACTGCACACTTACTCGTCCCCCTTGATTTGGTTAGTACCGGTTACCGGCCTGGTTTGGTTAGTAGTGGTTACCGGCCTGGTTTGGTTAGTAATGGTTACCGGCACGATTTGGTTAGTACCAGTTACCGGCCCAGTTTGGTTAGTACCAGTTACTGTGCCCGGTTTGGTTAGTACCGGTTACCAGCCCGGTTTGGTTAGTAGCGGTTACCAGCCTGGTTTGGTTAGTAATGGTTACCGGCCCGGTTTGGTTAGTAGTGGTTACCGGCCCGGTTTGGTTAGTAATGGTTACCGGCCCGGTTTGGTTAGTAATGGTTACCGGCCCGGTTTGGTTAGTAGCGGTTACCGGCCCGGTTTGGTTAGTAGCGGTTACCGGCCCGGTTTGGTTAGTAGTGGTTACCGGCCCGGTTTGGTTGGTACCGGTTACCGGCCCGGTTTGGTTAGCAGCGGTTA